>NW_006975851.1:4492-12456 GCF_000164805.1 Carlito syrichta | reverse complement strand
GTCACTTAACCTGTGCCACCTACAGAAAGTCACTCTGAATTACTGTCAAAGACATAAAGGTTATTCTAAACTAGTTTGTTTTTTTTTTTTAAAAAGATCATTTCCGTTTATTTGATATCTTTTTGAGGACCCTGGGAAACGAATTTTAAAATAGTTTCTAATTGCACTTTTTTAATTGGCTCATAGAGGAGAGGGAGGCATTTGGAAAAAATCTTTCAGCATTGAAAAACTGATTGTGCAGGGATAAGGGTATGAAATAAAATATAACTAATTTACTCAGGAATAAAACTTAACTGTTTTGTTTCACACTATGACGACATAAATTTGGGGTTCATATATAAATGAAATATTTTTTTAAAAAAGGGCACACATGCAAATACACACATATACTCACGAGACGCCATGTAGTCAGGATAGTTGAAGTGAGGAAAGTTGGTTTGGCTCTACCTGGAAAAGTAGAAACTAGGTGGTTATCATTACCATGAAGGTTAAGAGCAAACAAGTAATTCCTATCGGGGAGGACCATTGCTCACTGCTAAGAGGGAGCAGATTGGAGCCAAATCCAAGTTTTAAAACCGTGACTCACCCGGGCTCGGTGGCTCAGCCTGTTATCCCACGCTTTGTGAGGCTGAGGTCAGTGGTTTGTCTGAGCCCGCGTGTTCGAGACCCTCCTGGGCAACTTGGCAAGACTTCATCTCTACAATAAAACAAAAAATTAGCTGGATGTGGTAGTGCGCGCCTGTAGTTCCAGCTACCTGGAAGGCTGAGAGAGAAGGATCACTGGAGCCCAGCAAGTTGAGGCTGCAGTGGCCGGGAGCAGCTACTGCACTCCAGTCTGGGCGACAGAATGATACTCTAACTCAAAAAAAAAAAAAAAAGAAGACAGTACAAAACATCTTAAGCAGGATTGGTGGGTAAGAGAAGCCTTAGTGCAGGAGGGGGGAAGCACATAACACTTTAGCACACCATTCCCTGCCCAGGGGCTTAGCTGTTCAAGACAAAGTAAGTTCTTGCCTGTGTGGAGGGCTGTAGGAGTACCCTGGGGAGAAGAGCCATGAGAAAGAGTGGAAGGGAAGCATCTGTTCCAACTATAAACTCTTGTCCATGCATGAAGCTCTGTAGTTTTCAGAGGGATATTGTTTTTTCAGTAAAGATAATGTGTATAAAATTGTGCCTTGGGAATAAAGGACTAGAGAGTGAGCACATCTAGGCTCCATGTGAACAGATTTTTCAAAAGAAAAGTTTGGCAAATAGTGGAAGTCAGTAGCTGTGTTACAACATACCTTATGACAATATCAGGAATACAGCATCGGTGGATTGCACACAATCCAATCCAAATGGTTGACACCTCATTCAAAACCCAGGACACAATAATAATAGAAACTTTTCAGTGTACATACATGTTAGGATTTTTAGATGGACATAGACATTATTTCTGTGAATACACGGGCCAGGTCTATTCTCTGAGCTTATCCCATGATTTTCATAATATTTACTGGTTTAACAGATGAATGAATGAACTGCATACCCACTCCATTTTTATGACCTTTGTTTCATTTTCTAGGATCTTCAATCATAGAGGAGAATGATGCAATGCCCGGCTGATCCTGGTTTGATACCCTTGCCTGTCAGACAAATCAGCAATCATTCAAATCTGAATATTTCACCTGTGACTCCTCTTTATATGTTCTTTCCAGTGCTGGTAAGGAAAAGGCAGATAGCAAAGTTTAAGTAGATTAATGCAGTGAGATTAAGCCATATATATAGAAATTCAACTCAGAGCCAGGCATGGTGGTTCATGCCTATAATCCTAACACTTAGGGAGGCAGAGACAAGAGGATTGCCTGAGCTGAGGGATTCAAGATTAGCCTGCATAAGTTGAGGAGACCTTGTCTCTGCAGAAAAAAAAAATAGTAGCCGGACGTGGTGGCAAGCGCTTATACTTCCAGCTACTTGGAAGGTTGAGGCGGGAGGATCACTTGAGCCACGGAGGTCCTGGCTGTGTTGACCATGGGTGTAGCATTGCACTCCAACCTGGGTGACAGAGTAAGAGTGAGACTATGACTTAAAAAAAATTGAAAAGAAAGAAATCTTGCTCAACATCTCTTCTAAGTCACTGGCTGAAAGGTATACTCTGGGCCCTGTTATACCCTTCCCCTTTTTTCCTCTTAAATGGCAGTTTAGGTCTCTGTTCTTGTAAAATCAACAGGAACTCATCACAAATACTTTTCATTTTAATTTTTGTGGGGAAGGGAGAAGAAATTCTGTAGACAAATTTTAGGAAAAAATAATGTCATATATAGTGAAGATAGTGGAATTCATAGCATATATAAAAACAAATTCCCAGCAAATTCAAAAATGTGTTTAGTTTCAACTGTAAATTAGACATAAATTTGAAAGAGCTGTATGATAGAGCTGAAGAATTACTTACAATATAAAAAGAGAGAAAAAATATAAAATAAAAAGGATTTATAAAAATGAGAATGAAATATGAATGAATGATTTATATCAAAATGACATTTACGATAAGTTAAACCACAAAAAAAAAAAATAATTAAAGATATAATGGTAGAGAATGTTCAAGACTTGATGAAAGACAAACATTAGCAGATTTAGGACACATTATAAGCTTATTACAAGACAGAAAAAAATAAATTCACACTTAAGTACACTATACCAAAACGTCAGAATACCAAAATAAAGACTTTAAAACAACTGTGGAGAGACATAGAATACCTTCTAAAGAATGATTTATCACACAGTAAACTTTTTGGCAGCAATCATGGAAACCTACAAATAACAATGTAAAACAGTATGCTAAAAGTGAAGAATAGTCGTAGAAGAATACAGGAGAAATAAAGACATTTTAAGATAGAAATTATAGAAAAAAATGTAAAGAACACCAATGAAAATATATTCAGAAAAAATAAACCAAAGTAGAGAAAACATGGCAGCCAAGAACAAATGACAGTTAAGAAAATCGTTAGTTTGTGATTGAATATAAATAAACTTTGATGATTTGAGAACCAAATATAATAAACACTGACTCAGGACTGTTAAAACGGGTGTTGGCTGAGCTGGGTGGCTCAGCCTGTAATCCCAGCACTTCAGGAAGCTAAGGCGAGTGGATTGCCTGAGCCCACTGGTTCAAGAGCAGCCCAGGCAACTTGGTGAGACCGCATCTCTACAATAAATGAAAAAATTAGCTAGGCACGGTAGTGCGCACCTGTAGTTCCGGCTACTTCGAAAACTGAGGCGGAAGGGTGGCTGGAGCCCAGCGGATCAATGCTGGGATGTTCGTGAGTGTGCCACTGCACTCCAGCCTGGGTATAAGAGTGAGACTTAACTAAAAAAAAAAAAAAGAGTTGCATTAAAAGTATTGGTTGTAAATAACTTGTAAGATATGAGCTAGAAATTAAAGTATTTTAGCTCCTTCTAGTACTCAAAGAAAGGGTAAAGCCTTTGACTCAAACAAACAACTCTACACCCAGGAATCTAGGCAAATTGCATAAATAAGACATAACTACTTCGGCCTTTGAAAAATTCCTCAATTCAGTAGGGAGTATATGGAAAGCTTTAACTTAAGGGTAGCATATTTACCTATTTGCTATAAAAATTGCAATACATTTAGCAGGCAGAATCAACATAAATTAGTTTATTTACAGTCCCAGAAGTCAAATGTCCATTTTTTTTTTTAATTGGAGTCTCCAGGCTGGAATGCAGTGGTACACTCATGGCCACGCCAGTATCGACCTGCTGGACTCTGGCGATCCTTCTGCCTCAGTCTTCCAAGTAGCCAGAAATACGGGTGCTTACTACCATGACCGGCTACTTTTTGATTTACTGTAGAGACGAGGTCTTGCCAAATTGCCCATACTGCTCTTGAACCCACAGGCTCAGGCTATCCATTCACCTTGTCCTCCCAATGTGCTGGGATTACAGGCTAAGACACCAAGCTCAGCCCACCATATTTTTATAGAATTAAAATCAAGATTTATATAGTGTTGATTTCTTCTGGAGACTCCAGTAGAGAATATTCCTTGCTTCTTACATCTCTTAGGGTTTCCTGCACTCCTTGGTTTTCAGTCCCTTTGTTTTTTCACTCTAATCTCTTGCTTCCAATGTCACCTTTCTCCGCCTTTTGTTTTTTTCCTACTTACCCCCGCTGTAAGTATCTTTGAGATTACACTTACACACACCCACATATTAAGGATAATCTCCCCATTACAGGATCTTTGATTTAATTGCCTCTCCAATGTTCCCTTGGTCTTATAAGGTGACAGTCACAATTTCTCTTTTATTTTTTTTTTCTGAGTTGGCGTCTCACTCTGCCACTTAGGCTGGAGGGCAGTGGCACGCTCCCGGCCACTGGAGCCTCAACCTGTTTGGCTTCGGCGATCACAATTTCAAGAGATTAATAAGATATGGACATCATGGGGTGGGAGACTTAATTCAACTTTCTATGACTATCATAATTATAAATATATTGAACATAATTACATATATTTACTCAGATAATCAGATATTAAATTATGTCACATTGACTATGCTCTAGGTCACAGTATAGTTCCAATACACACACATACACACTCAAGTAATTCAAGTAGCTCATTAAATAACACATATACATTGTATCTAACCAACCACTCACACCCAGAAAAAAATAAAAGCACCTTTGTTTTGGAAATATAACCAGGAAATAGACTGCAGTCTTCATTAGTATCATACACATAGCGAAAAACTAAGGTTTACTGAATAGATGGAAAATTCGATAAATTGTCTTAACTTGAATTCAATTTAATGGAAATCTTCAAGATGCAAAAGTATGATACAAGGCCAGCTTATATTCCACAGGAAGAAGAGAAAACTATCTTTGTGGTCTCTGAGGTCCAGAAAGGTAGAGGCTGAAACCTATAATGGGAAACCAGTAGATTCTACTTTTGCCTGCAAGAAGGAGGCAAAGCTTCCAAACACATATTACCTCACGGAGAAAAAATCTGAAAAGATTCCTCAAACACTGGTCTCTAATAACCAACTACCCTCTGAAGCACACATGAATTTTCATCCCATCACACACAACTAGTCTCTGTATCATATGCCCTTAGGTTCATGTCTATAAACCTACATCTTTTCATTTTCCATTCCCTATACCATTTCCTCATATACACAAACGTACCTGTTAACTCATCGTCACACATTACATCTTTGCATTCTCACTTCAAAGCATATGCATTTCTCAAATTTTCTTGTTCTTAACCTCATGTTTTCACTATAAAAATATATCTAACTCACATAAATAATCTGCCCTAGTAGAACTCTAATCACATTAACAATACATTAAGCTATTGCAATCATATAACCCCTTCCCAAACACCTCGTTGTTTCCAATTTCTTAACCACTTTATATAAAAAGCTCGTAGGATTTATCTATCTGTTACAAGTTCAGATTATAACACCTTCATTGCCTCTGCAAAAATTACACAGGCCCATGCAGTCTTGCATATAAACCACAAATCTATTGTATAAATGCATATACGTCAATTGTACATGCCATACAGGTGACATGATACATGAAAGATGAAATATCTATACATGTACAAAACTATGCTGCAAGCAACCAAACACATCACACTCATACAACTTTATACACAATGACAGTCTCACCCCTACACTCAATACATAAAACTGTCAAAAAAGACATATAAACACAGACATATACATACATCAGAATATATTCACGAATGATGACACACGATGTAAAAATGTACACACACACTAAATTTCACCATGTTCACACCAAAAAGGCACACCAAACACTCTCCACTAGCTAAGTGAAAAACTAGCCATTTGGAGGAGTAAGGGTTTGGTTATAGTCTTAATCGAGATTTTTAAACAGAGAAAACAAACTGTGTTATGAATTATTTTGTCAGGAACTTGAGTCTACCAATGTCTTTACTGAAGCTTGTGAAATTAAAAGCATAGCTCTTTCCATTGTAAATACAGATTAAAAGGAAGTAATAGAAACAAACTGGGGATCTTCATGACATCTCTAATTCCATCAAATAGGTACGATAGATTCAAAAACTACACAAATGTTGATAGCATCAAACCAGTCCAAATATATTTATAAACAGGTATTATTCTGAGACAGTTTATGAGTATGCCAAATAGAGATGAGAAAACATATTCACAGCCCGGTATGGACAGGGCACACTGACAAAGTTAACAACACCACTAACCACACCAAGTGACAGTTGTGCTAATTAAGAGTCAGTAAGCACTCAAGAAAGCCAAGAGAGTACATGCAACCAATCTTGGGAGCTGTAGTGTGAAGCCAGTCCCGGAGATCTTACTGGAGTCTCTTAGAATCTGTGAGTTCTTCTAAGCCTCAGGGCCAGCAGAACTCTGACAACAAAGCCCAGAAAGGCAGATATCTGAAGACAATGTTGAAGGCAGGAGGTGCCATTCAGTGGATTCTTTCCTGCAAATTCTCATTTCAGATAAATAGAAATAGTAATAACAAAAAATATGGGCACCTTGCCATGTAAGCCAGAAAGATTTGAAGTCTCTGACATACTGCACAAAACAGCACATGCCAACACGGCAGCCCCACCAAGACTCATCATTCCAACAAATACTTTTGCAGGCTAAGATTTTGTAACTTTAAACAGTAACCAAATTACCATATCTATGAGTAAAATGCTATGTGTGTTATTGTAGATAGTATTTCTTGATTGTCTCTTGAACTCAAAAAATAATAATAGATCTGATTTTCCTTCTTTTTCCCAGGAATAATAGGGAAAGACCCCCAAAATCGCAAGAGGTTGTTGATCCAAGACCACAAAGAGACATCAGAAGACTCTAAGTTGGACTATGTGTCCTGTGTCTCCTCTTTAACAAGCACATCCAGAGAGGTGTAGGAATAAAGGAGAGGTGGGACAAGAAAGCAAGTAAAAGGTGGGGCAGAATGGTGCCCTAGAATTGGAATTAAGCTCATTTGCTTCATAACTACATCCATGACCCCTTCTCACGAGGACTGCCCAGTGTCTCCATTTCCATTGAGTGAGTAGTAGTGGACTTTGTACACTTTACTATTTTATTTGGAAGAGGCTCCTACATGCTATAAATAGAAAAGATAAAAATTCAAGAGAAATGTGGAAGCACATTTCCAGAAGAGGAGTCTTGGACAAGTGTGTGAAGTCTTCATTTGATACCTCCAGCACCATGCCCAGTTTAGGAGACATTCAAAAAGGTTTTATTAATCTATTCACCTAGCTAAAGAGCTAGCAATCCACTCATCCTATACTCATATGTATATCGATACCTCTATATCTCTATCAATATAGAATTAATATAAAATAGGTAGATATACATACATAATTCATCATATGACATTCTCAATATAATTTTTGCACAAATTCTCATAAGGAGAATTTACCGAATGATAATAACAATAACATTTAATTTTTATTTGCTACATATTATGTCTTAGGCATGATTCAGTTTCCAATATTCAAACAAAACACACAATCTTATTGACATCCTCTCCATACACAATTTTCATAACCTTCTTTTAACTTACATTTTAGACGTTTGAATGGGAAAGTCACCTTAACTTTTGGGAAAGCAAGTCCCGTGTTGGCAATACCCAACATATCTGTTTTGAAAAAATGAACTGAGTGCTCAGATGATGTATCTCAATTTTCTACAATATCATTCCCCAGAAATGCATTATACTGAAGAAGATGCTCCCAAGACATGTGTGGTAATCCCATAAAAGACTCAGCCCCACCAAAGAGTTTGTCTACTTCAGAGTTTTTATCCTGTGTCTCCACTACAAGAAAGATCATTGAAGATGAGGACAATTAGGTAGACCAATGGTGAGATCTGAGCTTAGACAGGAGGGACAGCAGAACTGTGCATCCCAACTCTTCATTAAGGTATTTTCCCCTCTGACAGGAAAG
>NW_006975851.1:1793-3915 GCF_000164805.1 Carlito syrichta | reverse complement strand
TGCTAAACCAAACTAGAAAACGTATATGTCCCTAAGAGGATGCACTTTCCTATGTCATTTCATCCTCAATGCCTTCAGCCCTTCATAAATCTGCACATCTGGAGAACTCATATGCATTTCCTCTAACACATATTTACTGACTTACAGTGGAACAAAGTGAAACAAAGCGCATGTACCATGCCCGTACTCATTCACGTGCATTGTCACACCACATAACACATATACCCACTCATCAATATCCTGTTTCACCAGTACCAGAAATATTCAGCAGATATGTCTCAGGAAATATGTCTCAACTTCTTCAGATGCATCGCCAACTCATTACACAGGCATCCCAGTACACACTTAAAATAACACATATCATGTGCAGAATTCAGAAATATCATGCATACATGCACTTCCATTCCATGTTTCCCCACACGAGGACATTCTCTTGGCCATCTTAATGCCCATAGACTTCATATGCATTATTCAAGTTTACATTTGAAATTTTCTTTCCTAGGACATCATCAAGGTGCCCCTTAACTTAGATCTGCAATCCCTCAACCACCGGATCTGAAGGAAAGCAAGAGTTTTTCCGGTGAGTCAGATAATTATTCTCCTTATTTATTCTCAAAGGAAACTTCAGTAGACATCACAAAGGAAAGGACCATGAATATTTACTATATGGAGGTCCAGTTAAAAAGGGGTGTGGCTGTTTTGGAGGAGGAGACAGAGAAAGAATTAGAGCCCTCCCTAAAGACAATAAAAATGAAAGAAATTGCCTATCAGGAGAAGATCCATGTAAACCCCCCGCTCTCTCACACATCAACAAGGGACCTCCTTACTGATGATGAGTGCAACTTGGACAACATCCAAGAGGAACTGGAAGAGTTTGAGGTAAAAGCAGCGACACAAGATATGGAGGATTGTCCCAGGGCCAATACGCCTGAATGGCTTGTGAGCACGGAGAGTCGCTACAGATATATGGCCTGCTGTCGAGTTTTTTCGAGTGTGAAGGAACTTCAGAATCATGTAGAACATGGGATCAAGGATGGATTCAGCTGTCACACATTTCATCTTTCTTGGACTGGCTGAGAAAGAAAAACAACAGTAGAGGGAGGAAACTGAGGAAGAAGAGAAAGACCAGGTCAATGACATATGAAGTAAAGAGAAAAACGTCCAGGCATGAGAACATTCTCATGTAAATAGAAAATATTCAACTACTAAAATCAGCTGGGTCCACTCTTCCCAGGTCAACCAAGGATCATGGGAGTCACAGCCCTTCATCTGTTTTCCCTGACCCAATACCCTTCCAAGAGGCACAGGAAAAGACAGAGAAAAGGCTCTGTCCCTGATAAAGGGATTTTATGATATGCAGGCCAGTCATAGTCCTGCCCTTTCCTGAGTATCACTAAGATGTCAGTGTCCTCGTTTTGCCTTTTTTTCTTGGAGGACACTGTCAAGTATGTTTAACCACTTGAAAACTCACAAGGAGTGAAATTTTTGCGGGGGGGTGTGAGGAGGAAACATTTTTCATGATGAATAATAAAAACCAGGAGCAAAGCCTGTTTCCACAAAAACATCAAGTGTAACCGAGTAAGGAGGAATAGAGGCTAGCCTTATGTCCTAGTTTTGTTTTTTGAAACTATTAATGTGATTTGCCTTTTGGAGGACTGTCATATTCTCTAACGAAACTTAACAGTTTTAACAACTTATTCTTTCTTTTTGCTTCTGCTTCAGAAGTTTTGTTGTATGTAACTAGCAGAGAGAAGTTAAAAATAGACAAAACTGCAAAAGATTTGTAAAGCCAGGCTCATAACACAATAAATAAGAGTGTGTCTTTTTTACTTGAGAGAATCTAACTAACTTAGAATATCCTGACAGTGGTTGAGCACTTGTCATTGCAATAAGGAAAGCTATCTCACTTATTATTCAATATTCAGATTCCTTTCTGCATTTTAGTTTGGTTCAGACCATAACTCCTCTGTTTTATGTGGATGATAACTTCAATGTCACTTCAGTTTTCAAAGCTTTTGCTGTACCTCTTGTTTTTGATTTTAAAAAATGTTTTTTTGCTGATCAGTGGGCTGCTGCCTTCACCCTTTTTTATTCCTTTGCCTGCTACGTACCCAGGCAAATA
>NW_006975851.1:0-1043 GCF_000164805.1 Carlito syrichta | reverse complement strand
CATTTTCAACATTTAATGTACGTTATTTGAAGCTCAAGTATACTATATTAAATCTCTTTATTTAAAAAATGCTATGTTTATGACCTTCAACATGTACCAACTGAAATGTTTCTTTAAGGACTGGAGATAACTTCTTGTGTGTTATACAAAATAATATATATCACCACAGTTCATAGTAGATTTTGTTAAATGTACAAGCAAATAAAGCTTTTTATATGTTACCAATTTCATTTTTGGTATCTTCTATTTATACTTGTTTCCTATGAAATGACTAATAATTCTATATGTGTATTTTTTAAACCTTGATTTCTCTCATTTATCTATAAAAGTGCATGTATGTTCTTTTTCAGATTTAGAATCCTCCCTATTCTTGACCTCTTGAGTTTTAGTACAACTAATATTAAGTACAGTATCAAATACATTTTGTACCAAGTTTACTATTTTTACAGTGGCAACCACAGATCGACAAGTATGAACGTTTTATTTCATGTAATAAGAAAAGTCAACCCCACTATGATTTTTTTTACATATTGAAAATTGATCCTACATATATAAAACATATTTCTTTATTACAACAGTGTGTCTTTAAGTTTCAAGTTAATATTATGCTTGTATAAAGTTTTTCTAATCTTGGCATAGAAATTTTTAAAATATATGTTCCTTTACTGGATGAATTAGAAACTATTAGCTTTTTGTATTATTGTGTAATTTTAAAATTGAAAATTTAAAGAACTCAGCATATATTAATCATAAATTAAATGGAACTTTATATCTTTAACTTGAGTATATCTGGCATACTTAAGACTTTTGAAGTTGCAGCAGTCTTATAATGAGTAAGCAACCATTTAAAATACTAGAATTTTCTTGTTACCAAGAAAGATTGCTCATGTTCACTGAATATAGTATCACTACTAGGAAATGGACTTAGGATACAGGATATAACGTGCACAATAATTCCATAATGGTACGGCCATGGTTTTGCCTTTTTTTTTTGTAGTTTAAAAGCAGAATAAAGTTGTCTATTCTGAATTGATAGTTGGTAG
>NW_006975850.1:0-589 GCF_000164805.1 Carlito syrichta | reverse complement strand
GAAGACTCTACAGCATTTTGGCGGACACTTTGCTTTTCCCAACTGTGTGATTTTTTTTTTCTCCAAATGACACGCTTTCACATCACCTGAAAATCTGTTAGGAGGATCATGATGAATTGTTCAGCCTACTGCTGTTGAGTTACCCGTTAGTAAATTTCTGGAATCATTATGTACAGTATCACAAGCAATCCAATCTCCTGCCAGAGTTTGTATTTCTGACAGGTGATATTGGTATATGGATTGAGCTTATGATATACAATAAACAAACTGAACAGAGTGCAGAGTGCAATAAACATGAAAACTTTTATTGGCCATTGGATCGATTTTTGTAAAGATGACTAATATCCAAGGTATTGATCAGCAAGATCAACACCTTTCATATGTTGATTATATTTGACTATGCAATTAAGCTTATTAACCTTTTGTCCGATATTTATATTTACTTCATCAGTCTCCATGATGTCACCATTGTGTATCATTGAGCTCATTTGAACCTCCTTTTTATCTTCCCATTTGAGAGTTAGTACCTCACCTCTCTGCTGAAAATCAGATTCACCTACTTTCAATTTCAGATTATTTAGTTCCTTTG
>NW_006975849.1:0-607 GCF_000164805.1 Carlito syrichta | reverse complement strand
GTTGCCCAAATCTGGTCTTTGCCTCTTCCAGCAAGCCTTGAACTGGTGTGCTAGGTGATTGTGACACACGGCAGGCCTCTCTTTTTTTTCTATCAGCCTGATCCGGCCCTCAGCCCAGACCAAATAGAAGGACTGCATGTCTGTTTTTACCTATTTTAGTGTTTCTGTGTGCCCATGATCTCATCTGTTGGTGTGTTATTGGAAGTTAGCCACTGTGTTCACAGAATGGTACAGTTTGATTACATAGGTAAGTGCTGGTTAGGCATGTGCTTTTGTTGAGTCAGGGAAAGGCTGATGATAAGAAGAGGAGGCATTGAGCTTCTTGTGACCTTTCTGTCCTCCAGCTTTCTGAGGTTGAAACTTAGCAGAAGTGAGAGTGAATGCTAAACACTATTATCCTCTCTGCAAAGGACCCAGCCAGGGTGACTATGTGTCCTGGGTCACACCTGCTATTTCAGCTTGCTTATTTAATAGTGTCCCCTTCTCAAAACAAACTCAGCCTGCCTGTAGTCATCCTATGTATGGATCACACAGGTTTCTTTGAAACCTTTGTCAACAGGAATGAACATTACCTTCCAGTGGCTTTTCCCCCCAGTAGATCATGATG
>NW_006975848.1:0-2550 GCF_000164805.1 Carlito syrichta | reverse complement strand
TTTCCAGCAGGTCAGCAAAATATTTGACTCGTTTGCCTGCCAACCAGTCAGCAAACTAGTTGGCTCGCTCACCAGCCAACAGGTCAAATAATTTGTCAACTCGCTCGTAGGCCAAGTCAGCGAACTAGTCAGCTTTCTCACCAGTCAACTAGTTAGGTCCACTCACTGGTCGGCTCACTCACTGGTCAAATAGTTAAGGCAGCTCACGCATTGGTTCACTCACTGACCGACTAGTAAAGTCAGCTCACAGGATGGCTCACTCACTAGCCGACTAGTTAAGTCTGACAAGTCGACTAACTCGCAAGCCAATTAAATTCAGCTGAACAGAAATTTCACATGCCGGCCAACTAGTTAAGTTGCCTGACCAGTCAACTTGCTTATTGGCCTACTAATTAAGTCAGTTGACCAATCGGCTCACTCACCAGTGAACTAGGTAATCAGCTGACCAGTTGGCTCACTCGTGGGTCGTCTAGTTAAGTCAGCTAACCTGTCAGCTCACTCGCCAGCTGACTAGATAATTTAGATAACCAGTCGGACTATTAATCATCCTACTAGTTAAGGTAGGCAACCAATCGGCCGATTAGTGGACCAACTTGTCAGTTGAAAATTTAGGTCAGCTAACTAGTCGGCCGAATAGTTAGGTCAGTTAACTAGTCTGCCAATTAATCGGACTACTAGTTAGGTCAGCAATTTAATCAGCCAACTTGCTAACTGAGCTAACTAGTGGGCCAACTCGTCAGTCAACAAGTTAACCCAGCTAAATAATTGACCAACTTTTTGGACAAACTCTTTATGCCAGCAAACAAGTCGGCCAAGTAGTCAACCAACGTATTCATCCAGCTAACTAGTCGGCTGACTCATCAGCCAACAAGGTAATTCATCTAGCTAACTCGTTAATCAATTAGTTAAGTCAGCTATTTATCTCATTTTCCAAGTAGTTAAAACAGTTAGCTAACTCATTAACCAACTTGGTAAGTCAGTTAGTTATCTTGTTAGCCAACTAGTTAAGTCAGTTAGCTAAGTCAGCTAGCTAAATCAGCCAGCTAGCTAAGTCAGCTAACTAAATCAGCTAGTTCACTTGTTAGCTAACTACTTAAGTCAGCTACTTAAGTCTGTTTCCTGACTAGTGAGCTAATTAAGTCAGCTAGTTATTCAGCTAATTAAGTAGTTAGCTAATTATTTAATTCACTAATTTAGTAATCTAGCTAACTAGTTGTCTGCCAGTTGAGTCAGCAAGTTAAATCAGTTATCTAATTTCGTCAGCTGGTTAAGACAGCTAGCTAGGTTGTTAACTAATGGATAAGTTAACAGGTTGAGTCAGTTAGTTCGCTAGTTAACTAATGTATTAAGTCAGCTGAGTGAGTCAACTAGCTAGCAAGTTAGGAAACGTGTTGATTCAGCTGGTTGAGTAGGCTAGGTAGCTAGTTAGCTAACGAATTAAGTCAGCTGGATGAGTCAGCTACCTACCTAGCTAGCTAATGATTTAAGTCAGCTCATTGTGTCAGCTATCTAGCTCATTAGCTAACGAGTTAAGTAAGATAATTAAGTCACCTGGCTAGCACGTTAGATAATGAGTAAGCTAACTAGTTAGCTAGCTGATTAAGTCGAGTAGTCACCTGGCAGATAAAAATGTAAGTCAGTTGACTAGCTACGCAGCTAGCTAGTGAACTAACTATTTAAGTCCACTGGATAGCTAGGTAGCTAGCTATTAAGTCAGCTAGCTAAGTCAGCTGGCTATCCAGCTGGTTAGCTAGGTAGTGAGCTAGTTAAGTCAGTTGACTAACCAGTTGGCTAGCTGGTTAATTCATCTAGTTAAGAGAGCTGGCATGCCAACTTACATGGTAGGTAGCTAGCTAGTTAAGTCAACTAGATAGCGACCTGACTAGCTAATGATGTCAGTGAGTTAAGTCAGCTGGATAGCCAACTGTCTAGCTGGTGAAATCAGCTAGTTTAGTCAGCTGTCTAGCCAGTTGTTTAGGTAGGTAACTTGCTATATATGTCAACTTGTTAGCAAGCAGTTCAAGTCAGTTATTTAAGTCAGCTGGTTAGCCTTCTGGCTAGGTAGGTAGCTAGCTAGTTAATTAGCTGGCTACCCAGCTTGCTAGCTTAAATCAGCTAGGTAAGTCAGCTGACTAGCCTGCTGGCTTTATAGGGAGTCAGCTAGTTAAATCACCTGACTAGGCAGCAGACTAGGTGTTTAAGTTGGCTAGTTAAGTCAGCTGGCAACCGGCTGGCTAGCTAGTTAAGACAGCTCATTAAATCTGTTGGCTATCCATCTGGTTAGCTAGTTCAAAAGCTAGTCAAGGCAGATGGCCATCTATCGGGCTATCAAGTTATTTCAGCTAGTTAAATCAGCTGGCTAGCTAGGAAGCTAGCTATATAATTCAGCTAGTTATGTCAGCTAGCTACCTAGTTTATTCAGCTAGTTGTCAGCTGGCAAACTAGATAGCTAGATAGCTAGCTAGTTAAACCAGCTAGGTAAGCCACCTTGTTAAGTCAACTGGCAAGCTAGATAGCTAGGTAGCTAACTGGATAATTCAGCTCATTAAG
>NW_006975847.1:0-866 GCF_000164805.1 Carlito syrichta | reverse complement strand
TCTGAAACATGTGCCAATTCTAAGGCTGGGATGATACCTTGGCATTAAGAGAGATTTCCTCGCAATTGAAGCAAAGGCAGGTCTTATTACAGCTTGATGTATGCATGAGGCTTTGAAATGAAGGCCCTGCAAAATGACTATCTCACTACCTGAGAACTATAATAAGTATTTGAATCCCCTCCCCTTCCTATGTTTAAGTCCTATGAAAAGCAGTGACATTTCTAATAGTAAGTTCAGTCTCATAAAAAAGAAGAAGAAACAACCTGCAATGTTTGAAATGGGTTCCTACAATTGGAACATCTCTATGCAACTTAAATTTGTGTTTTTCATCCTGTAATGGGCTTTCTCATCAGTATAACAATAACTTCATAAAGGCACATTCTGTTTCTTCTTCTGCATCAGTGACAAGGTGGTATCAGAAGATACTTTACCTCTTCACTCCCTCATCCTCTTATAGCCTTTTTAAAACTTTTCCCAAATTAAACATTGACCAGATAACTAAAAGAGTTCAATTCCTGTTCCTGAAAAGAATACATTAATTAGTGTTGTGAAAATATACACTGCCTTATCCCTGGCAATGCAAATCCTGAAATTCTGGAGGCGTTTCATAGCAAGTATCTCTCATACCAGATCCACATAGAAAATCACAAATCAAAGTTAACATTTATGTAAGGCCTCCTTTGTGGAAGGCAAGGTGTTAAGCATAGTATATATATTTTCTCTCATAACACATGAGAACCCCAACCTGGCAGTTTTAATGAGCTTTATTAACCCCGTTTTGCAGAGAAGGACACTGATGCTCTGTGGAGTGAAGCGATCTGCTCAGAGAAATGTGCAGTGTCAGGTTTTAAACTTAGGCCTGTCTT
>NW_006975846.1:0-3633 GCF_000164805.1 Carlito syrichta | reverse complement strand
TAACTAACTGGCTAAGTTAGCTGGTGAGTCACTTAGCTAGCTAGTAGCAAACTGGTTGAGTCAGCTGGTTGAGTAGGCTAGTTAGCTAATTTTATTAATGTGTAAGTCACCTGGATGAGACAACTAGCTAGCTAGTTAGCTAAAGAGTTAAATCAGCTGCTTGAGCCACCTAGGAAGCTCGTTAGCTAACAAGTTAAGTCGGATGACTAAGTAAGCTAGCTAGCACGTTAGATAATGAGTAAGCTAACTAGTTAGCTAGCATGTTAAGTCAGCTAGCCAGCTAGGCAGCTAATTATTTAAGTGAGCTTGTTAGCTAGGTAGCTAGCTAGTTAGGTAACTGTTTAAATCAGCTGGCTAGAGAGGTAGTGAGCTAGTTATGTAACTATTTTAGTCAGATGTCTAGTTAGTGGCTAACTAGTTAATTCAGTTAATTAAGTCAGCTGTCTAGCCAGCTGGCTAGCCAGGTAATGAGGTACTGAAGTCAGTTGGCTAGCCAGTTGGCTAGCTGGTTAATTCAGCTAGTTAAGGGAGCTGGCTAGTCACCTGGCCAGGTAGGTAGCTAGCTAGTTAAGTCAGCTGGATAGCCATCTGCTAGCTAGTGATGTATTCACGATAAGTCAGCTGGCTAGCCAACTGGCTAGCTGATTAAATCAGCTAGTTTAGTCAGCAGTCTAGTCAGCTGTTTAGTTAGGTAGCTAGCTAGATAAGTCAGCTTGCAAGCAAGCAGGCTAGTTGTTCAAGTCAGCTAGTTAAGTCAGCTGGCTTGCTTGCTGTCTATGTAGGTATCTAGCTAGTTAAGTCAGTTGTCTAGCCAGCTTGCTAAAGCTTAAGTCAGCCAGGTAAGTCAACTGACTAGTCTGCTTGCTAGATAGGTAGACAGCTGACAAGCTGGTTAAGTCAGCTAGTTAAGTCCACTGGAAATCAGCTGGCTGGCTAGTTAAGTCAACACATTAAGTCAGTTGGCTATCCAGCTGATTAGTTATTTAAAAAGCTAGTTAAGACAAATGGCTATTCATCAGAGTAGCTAGATATTCCCGATAGTTAGGTCAGCTGGCTAGCTAGGATGCTAGCTATATAACTCAGCTAGTTATGTCAGCTAGCTAGTTAGTTAAGTCAGCCAGTTAAGTCAGATGGCTAGCTAGATAGCTAGTGTGGTAGCTAGCTAGTTAAGCCATCTCGTTAAGGCAGCTGGTTATCTAGGTAGGTAGCTGGTAGAGTCAGCTAGTATAGTCAGCTTGCTAGCTAGTTAAGTCAGCAAACTAAGTCAGCTGGTTAGCCAGTTGCCTCTCTGAGTAGCTAGCTAGTTAAGTCAGCTAGCTAGTCAATTAAGCAGACAGTTAAGTAACCTAGTTAATTTAGCTCACTAGCCAGCTGGCTAGGTAGGTAGCTAGGTAGTTAAGTCATCTGACAAGCCATCAGTCTTTGTAGGTAGTTAGCTATTTAACTCAGCTGTCTATCCAGCTGGCTAGTTAGGTAGCTCGGCAGTTAGGTCAGCCTGCTAACCAGCTGGCTAGCTACTTAAGTCACCTAGTTAAGACAGCTAGCTAGACAGCTTGCTAGCTAGGTAGATAGATTGTTAAGTAAGCTGTCTAGTCCGCTGGCTAGCTAGTAAAGCCACCTAGTTGTCAGCTGGATATCCAGCTGGCTAGCTAAGTAGCTTGCTAATTAAGTCAGCTGGCTAGTCAATTGGCTAGCTAGTTAAGTCACCTAATTACGTCATCTGGCTAACCAGCTGGCTAGCTATATAGCAAGCTGGTTAATTCAGCTGTCTGGAAAGCAGGCCAACTATTTAAGTCAGTTAGTTGTCAGGTGGCTAGCCAGATGGCTAGCTAGTTAGCGAGCTTGTTAAGTCAGCTGGCTAGCCAGTTGGCTAGCTAATTAAGTCAGTTTCTTAAGTCTGCTGACTAGCCTGCTAGCTAGCTAGGTAGAGAGCTAGTTAAGTTAGCTGGGTAACCAGATGCCTAACTAGCTAAGTCTAGTAGTTGTGCCAGCTGGCTACTTGGTTAAGTCAACTAGTTAAGTCAGCTGGCAAGCCAGCTGAATACCTAGGTACCAAGGTAGTTAATTCAGCTGGCTAGTCAGCTGGCTAGTTATTTAAGTCAGCTAGTTAATTCATCTGGTTTCCCAGCTGGCTAGGTAGGTAGATAGCTTGTTAAGTCAGCTGGCTAGCCAGCTGACTAGCTAGCTAACCACAAAGTTAAGTCAGCTCGCTAGCCAGCATGTTATCTAGGTAGCTAGGTAGGTAATTCAGCAGGCAAGCCAGCGGTATATGTTGGTAGCTAGCTAGTTAAGTCAGCTTGCTAGCCACCTGGCTAGCAGGAGATGTCAGCTAGTTAAGTCAGCTGGCTAGCAAGCCGGTTAACTAGTTATATCAGATAGTTGAGTCAGCTGGCTAGCCAGTTGGCTAGCTGGATAAGTCAGTTAGTTAATTTATGTGGCAAGCCAACTTGCTAGCTAGGTATCTTGCTAGTTAAGTCAGCTGGCTAGACACATGGCTAGGTAGGTGGCTACTAATTGTTAGCTGGCTTCTCGGTTGGCTATCTAGTAAAGTCAGTGAGTTAAGTGAGCTCTCTAGCTGCCTGGCTAGCCAGGTGGCTAGCTAGTTAAGCCAGCTGGCTAGCCAGATGGCTATCTAGTTAAGTCAGCTAGTTGTCAGCTGGCTAGCCAGCTGGCTAGAGGTGGCTGGCAAGTTAAGACAGCTGGTAAACTGGCTGGTCAGGTAGGTGGCAGTTAATGAAGCCAGCTGGCAAGCCAGCTGACCAGCATGGTGACTGACTAGTGAAGCTGGCTTTCTATCCCACTGTATAGTCAGATGGCTGGCTATTTTTAACCAGTTGGCTTGCCAGCTGGCCAGACCACTAGTTAGCTAGCCGTTTGCCTAGCCAGCTAGCCAGCTGGGCAGCTAGCTAATTAAGTGAGCTGGCTAGCCATATAGCCAACCAGTAGCAAGCTAATTATGCCAGCTGCCTTGTCAGGTGGCTAACTAGTTATGTCAGTTAATTAAGTCAGCTGGCTAGACACCTGGCTAGGTATGTAGCTAGCTAATTAATTTAGCTGGTTAGCCGGATGGCTAGCTAGTTAAGTCAGTGAGTTAAGTTAGCTGCCTAGCCGTCTGACTAGCCAGGTGGCTAGCTAGTTAAGGCAGTTGGATAGCAGTATGGTTATCTAGTTATGTCAGCTAGTTAAGTCAGCTGGTTAGCCAGCTGCCTAGCTAGGTGGCTGACTAGTTAAACTGGATTGTTAGTAGGCTGCTCAGGTAGGTGGCCAGTTAGTTTAGCCGGCTGTCTCACTGGCTGAACAGGAGGGTGGCTGCCCAGTTAAGCTGGCTGGCTGTCCCACTCTCCTGACAGATGGCTGGCTATTTATCCCAGCTTGCTGGCATGGTGGTCAGCCTGCTAACTAGCTAGTCATCTGCCTAGGCAACTAGCCAGCCAGGTAGCTAGCTACTTATGCCAGCTGGCTAGCCATCTACGTAGCTAGATAGTAAAGCCATCTAGGTAGCTAGATAGTAAAGTCTGCTAGCAAGTCAGCTAACTATCCAGCTAGCTAGTTAAGTCAGCTAGCTAGTCAGGGTGCTAGTCAGCTAGCTAGTTAAGTCAACTAGCTAGACAGCTAGCTATTCACCTAGATAGT
>NW_006975845.1:0-1168 GCF_000164805.1 Carlito syrichta | reverse complement strand
TTTCTCACAGCACTATCCACAATAGCCATGATACAGTCAACCTAAGTGTCTATCATTGAATGGATTAAAAATGTTACACATTCATATAATATATAAATACGATTCAACTATTCAAACAATCTGTAATTTGTGATGACATAGATGAATCTAGAGGACATTATGTTAAGTGAAATAAGCCAAGCACAGGACAAATACTGCTTGATTTCACGCCTATATGAAATCTAAAAACACAAATCTCATAGAAGTAGAAAGTGGAATAGTGGCTACCAAAGACTGGAGGAAATAGAGTGAAGAAGGGGATTGAGAGAGGTTGGTCAACAAGTACAAAGTTATAGTTAGATAAGAGATATCAATTTTGGTTGCTCCATTACAAAATAGAGTGACTATAATCAACAATAATGTATTATATACTTTCAAATAACTGGAAAATATAATTTTGAATGTTCTCATCACCTGTTAATGAAATGACAAGTGTTTGAAGTGATAGATAAGCTTGTTACCCTAATTTGATAAATATACCATGTACATATATATCGAAATGTTATTATAGTGTACTCCATAAATATGTACAATCAATGTGTCAATTAAAAGCAAAATAAAACTTAAACCATAAACAAAATTTAGACTAGTTTTTTAAAAATATTAGTAACAATCAATATTGAATTAGTGAATACAGTTGGGATGGGAAGGAAAAAGACAGGAAGGAAAGATGAGTTAAACAGGATATATTTTTCTCTTACTCTTCTTTATGGTGGTTTGCTTTTGTTTGGATCAAGACTGATGCATATCCTGAGACTCATTAAAGATAGTTTAAGGTAAGGATAAAATAAGCAATCACACTAAAAACAAACAAGGTGAGAAACCATAAAATTGAGCCTTATTTTGCCTAGTAGTGAAAATAAGAAATTCATCACAGCTTTTCCAGGGGTAGCCTTTTTCTCACACCATTTCATGTCTCTATTTATCTCTATTTTCAGTATTTTGGTTACTTTGCTTATCTGTTTTTCATATGGACCATATATCTTAATCCATTTCTGACTTATCCTGTCTTCTCCAGCTCCAAATATCAACCGACTTAATCTTCTTTTATGTTATGTTTTAATGCCATTGCTATAAGTGCCTGAGAGAAATCTTGTCACAGGTCAAGACACTGGTCCATCTCTGAATG
>NW_006975844.1:0-714 GCF_000164805.1 Carlito syrichta | reverse complement strand
AGTCAGCTGGTTAAGTCAGCTGGCATTCAGCTGCCTAGCTAGTTAGGTGACTCATTAAGTCAGTTGGCTATACAGCTGGTTGCTAATTAAGTCAGGTGGGTAGCCATATGGCTGGCTAATTATTTCAGATAAGTAAGTCAGCTTGCTAGCTAGGAAGCAAGCTATATAAGACAGCTTGTTATGTCAGCTAGCTAGCTAGTTAGGTCAGCTAGTTAAGCCAGCTGAATAGCTTGGTAGCTACATGGTTAAGTCAGCCAGTTAAGTCAGCTTACTAGCTAGTTGTCAGTAAGTTAAGTCAACTGGCGAGTCAGCTGCCAAGCTGGGTTGCTAGTTAGTTAAGTCAGTTGACTAGCCACTTAACTAGTTAATTAAATAACCTAGTTAAATCAGCTTAATATCCAGCTGGCTAGCTAGGTATCTAAGTAGTTAAGTCAGCAGGAAAGTCAGCAAGCTATGTAATTAGCTAGCTATTTAAGTCAGCTGGCAATCCAGCTGGCTAGCTATGTACCTAGACAGTTAGGTCAGCCAGCTAGCTAATTAGCTAGTTAAGTCACCTAGTTAAGTCAGATGGCTAGATAGCTGGCTAGTTAGGTAGCTAGATAGTTAAGCCAACTGTCTAACCCACTGGAAATCTAGTGGGTTAACTAGTGGGAAATCTAGTGGGTTAACTCAGTTGGCTATGTAGGTAGGTAGCTAGTTAAGTCAGTTGGCTAG
>NW_006975843.1:0-374 GCF_000164805.1 Carlito syrichta | reverse complement strand
GAATTTCTGTGTTGTTTCTTAGGTCTGTGAACAATTATGTTGGTATTTGATAGGTATGGCATTGAATCTTTAGATTGTCTTGGATGAGATGGACATCTTGACAATATTGATTCTTCCAATTTACAAATATGGGCTGTTTTTCCATTTTCTTGTGTCATTCTTGATTTCTTTGAGCAGAATTTTGTAGTTCTTTTTGTAAAGGTCACTTGTCTGGTTAGGTGGATGCAAAGGTATTTTTCTCTGTCTCTGTCTCTGTCTCTGTCTCTGTCTCTCTCTCTCTCTCTCTCTCTCTCTCTCTCTCTCTGTGTGTGTGTGTGTGTGTGTATGTGTGTGTTTGTAGCTAATGTGAATGGGACTGTACTTTTTATATGGTG
>NW_006975842.1:0-639 GCF_000164805.1 Carlito syrichta | reverse complement strand
ACAACACAGACAAATTTTGCTTTGGGGATTATTCAGTGTGTTTCCTTTTGTGACTGTATCTTCCATTCAGCATTAGAATCTGAAATTTATCCATATTAATGCATGTGGTTTCAGCTTGTTAATTCTCATTGCTGTGTAGTGTTCTGTCACTGGTGTTTTGCCTCCAAACTCATATGTTAAATCCCTAATCTCCAGTGTGATGGTATTTGGAGATGGAGACTTTGGGAAGTAATTGGGTTAGAGAAGGTCATGAGGGTAAGTCCTTTATGATGGGGTTAATGCCCTTATGAAAAGATGAAGAGTCAGGAAATCTCTCTCTCCCTCCCTGTTTCCCTCATTCTTTTTCTCATTCTTTCCTTCTGTACATACCAAAGAAAGATCATACAGACATATGAGAAGATCGTTGTCTACAAATCAGGAATAGGCCCTCACAGGACACTGAATCAGCTGGCATTTTGATATTGGATTTCCCAGCATCCAGAACTCTTAAGAAATAAATGTTTGTTATTAAAGCCACCAAGTTTATGGTATTTTGTTATAGCATCTCAAACTAATCAGGACAATGGGAATATATCACAGTTGTTTGTCCGTTCCACCACTGATGGGCATGTGGTAGTTTTAGGTTTGGAACTATCAAAG
>NW_006975841.1:0-586 GCF_000164805.1 Carlito syrichta | reverse complement strand
GGCGATAAAAAAGATGCCACCAAATGAGTCACAGATGGCTCCCATGGCTCCCCAGGGAAAGTTAAACAAGGTCTTGGGATGATGGAGTGGTCGGGAGAGGTAGGGGCCCTCCCCCTGCCCAAAGGAGGCAAACCGGGTGATGAGAACATGGGCTGGTGACGGCATTGCCAGACCTCCTTGATCAATCTATGCCAGACGTCCACCCTAACATGGGTCAGTCTGTTCCATGAGCTCACAGGTGTCTTTGCCTTAGGGCACAAGTGTGGAGGGTGGAGGCAGTTCTTCTGGGATGCATGGCCAAAGGCATAGAATGGATGTGTCTGGTGGCCAACTTTGAAACTGCCAGCAAATGACAGGGGGAAAAGTGACTTTTCCTCTCCCATCCCTAAGGATGACTATTCACAGTAGATGGCAAGGTTGGTGGTGGTGGTGGTGATTGTGATTATTATTATTTGGAGTCAGAATCTCGCTCTGTCACCCAGGCCAGAGTGCAGGGGCACACTCAAGGCCACTGCAGACTCCACCTGCTGAGCTCAGGCATTCCTCCCGCCTCAGCCACCAGAGTGTCTGGAACCACAGGCCTGTG
>NW_006975840.1:0-730 GCF_000164805.1 Carlito syrichta | reverse complement strand
CATTTTAAGGCAAGTTGTATCAAATGACATAATAAGGCAAGTAGTATCATAGACACTTAAAAGACAAGTAGTATCATAAGACCCAAAAGGCAAGGAGTATTAGATGACACTAATAAGGCAAGAAGTATCAGACGACACTAATACGGCAAGCAGTATCAGACGACAATAATAAGGCAAGTAGAATCAGATGACACTATTAAGGCAAGTAGTATCAGACGATAGAAGTAAGGCAAGTATTAACAGACGACACTAGGAAGTCAAGAAGTTTCAGACGACACTAATAAGTCATGTAGTATCAGACGAAAATACTAAGGCAAGTAGTATCTCTTGTCATTAATAGGGCAAGAAGATTCAGATGACACTAATAAGGCAAGTAGTATCAGACGACAATAATACGACAGTAGAATCAGACGACACTAATAAGGCAAGTAGTATCAGTCGACACTAATAAGGCAAGTAGTATAAGATAACACTAACAAGGAAAGTAGTATCAGATGAAACTAATATGATGATACTAAAAAGTCAAGTTGTATCAGAAGACACTAATAAGTCGAGTAGTATCATAAGAAACTAATAAGGCAAGTAGTATCAGACGACAATAACAAGGCAAGTAGTATCATAAGACACTAATAAGGAAAGTAGTACAATAAGACACTATTAAATTAAGTAGTATAATAAGACACTAATTTGTCAAGTAGTATCAGACGACAGTAATAAGGCAAGTAGTACT
>NW_006975839.1:0-663 GCF_000164805.1 Carlito syrichta | reverse complement strand
ATATCCACATAACAAATAGCTTCTAAAACATGAGGGGTGCTCGAATCCCTGATCTTGGTTAGCCCTTATGAAGACGGACTGCAGATTTTTGGTATTGAGGACCCATGTAGACAAGATCCCATATTCATCCTTCGCAAGAGTCATGAAGTTTCCTGTATCTGAGTACTCCCATTACCCATATTCCTGTTCATTCTGAGCAAGACACCGAGATATTTTGTGGTGATGTAGAATTCAAGTTGTTTGGCTATCAATTGAAAGACCCCCAGAAGATTCCTGGGCAATTGGAATCCAAGATCTTGGTTCCCTTGTACAAGACACCCTAACAATATGGGGTCCTAGAAGCCCAGATTCCAGATTAAACCTCATCAAGAGGCCCTGTAGACTATGGCAAATGAGAACTTCAAGAATCCGAATTCCCTTTTTGTTTTCAGCAAGATGCCTTGATTTTCCCTGTCAATGTGTTTTCCAAAACTCTGTATACAAAAAGACAGATGCCCACAAGCTTCCTAGGGATGGGGAATCCGTTATTACTGGTTACCTTTAAAAATGCTTAGTAAACATTTGACAACTGCAAAACCCTCGACCGCACTCAAAATAAAAGGACAAATGGAAGTTTTACAATTACAAGCTTCATCTTGAGACCAAGATTTACATCCAAATATG
>NW_006975838.1:0-753 GCF_000164805.1 Carlito syrichta | reverse complement strand
CCAAGCTGGGCACTGTGGCTGATGGCCATCAGTCTCGCGTCCTGGGAGGACAAGGCAGGAGGCTGCCTGAGCCCAAGAGTCAGAGACCAGTCCGGGCAAAGTGGCATGACCTCTTCTAGGTGAGAGGTCCTCAAAATCGACTCTGGTGTGTTGGCCCCCGGAGAACTGGCTGCTCAAAGGCCAAGGCGGGAAGACCGCCTGAGCCCCGCAGCTTGAGGCCCGGGAAGCCACAATCCTGCTGTTGTCCCCAGACCAGCCGACAGAGACTATGGTGACAAAAATGATGCCTCACACATGGGTCATGATGGGCGTCCATGGTTCCCCAGGGAAAGGTGCTCATGAGGGGGTACGATGGAGAGCTCAGGAGAGACAGGACCCTCCCTGTGCCAGAAGGAGGCAGTCAGGGCAAACGAAACCTGGGCTGGCTGCAGCCATGCTGGACCATGTTGGATGCTCTGAGCCCGACGGCCACCCTAGCTTGGGGTCATCTGTTCTGTGAACTCACAGGCATCTTGACCGTGGAACACGAGTGTGGATGGTGGAGGCAGGTCTTCTGGGTTGCATGGCCGAAGGCGTGGGACAGACATGCACTTTGACCACCTTTGAAACCTCCAGCGAATGACAGGCCAGAACGTGCCATTTCCTCTCCCATCCCTGACTGTCTCCTCACACAGGGTTGCAGGGTTGGTAGTGGTGGTGGTGGTGGTGATTATTATTATTTGGAGTCAGAATCATGCTCTGCCTCCAAGGTAT
>NW_006975837.1:0-4009 GCF_000164805.1 Carlito syrichta | reverse complement strand
TACTTACTGCATACTTGAATAAGAAAAGGTGTCTTATTTGCAGTTGCCTGAGCAGTTCAATTTAGCATCAAAACTGCTCTGTGCGAGAAAGTAAGTGTGGACAGAGTGCCATAATTGCGATTACCAAGTCATGAAATACATGTTTGGACACTAAAGAATCTTATGAACATCTTATAAATTAACTATGGATTTCCAGTGCTTTTAGTCTCATCCATTTTCTTCTACAAAAATGTGCACCGTTTTAGGACTTGGTTTCTCTTGAGGATGTGGCTGTGAACTTCACCCAGAAAGAGTGGGCTTTGCTGTATCCTTTTCCAAACAATCTTTATAGAGTTGTAATGAGGAAACCTTCAGGATTCTGGGTTCCATAGGTAAAAATAACAGTATTTCTTAGTTAGCAAGTCTTTTGTATTTTCCAAGGCATTTCCATAACTTGGAATGTGGAAAGGGAACACGTGGATGTATGAAATCAGGCATGGTCCCAATGTACAAGTTACCTTGAATCTTTGTCAGCTTTGTGTTGCTGAAACAGAATAACTGACACACACAAGAGGTTTCTTGGTTCATCATTCTAGGGGCTGGAAAGGTCAATTTTGTGCAGCGGCATCTTTTGAGGATCTCATGCTTCTTCAACTCACAGCAGAAAGCAGAAAGTACTTACAGAGTTTGGTATCCTTCAACACCCCACAGTCTCACAGGTCGGGCAAGCTGACCACAACCTCCTTCACTCAGGCCTGGGCCTCTGTCTGAAGTCCGGGGTCCCTGATCTCCACTGGCACCTCGTGGGCAAGGTGGGTGGTCAGGTGAGAGTCATCCTTTGGTCAAATGCTGGGGCCTTTCAGCTCTTTACCCTACACTACTGGGGTCTCCAGGCATGGCTGGCATCTTGAGGCTGCGTCATCCAGTTCCTCACTGAACTAGGTTGAAGGGAATAGTTGGGAACATGGCTTTACCTGTTGTCACTGCCCAGACCTAAAATTTTTTCTAAATACCTGGGGCTGACACTACCACGACCTGTTCTCTGCCTTCTGGGGGCCTCAGGAAGTTCCCAGTGCTGAGTGGTTCCCAAGGTGCATGTCACTGTTTCCACCGTCTACACCCAGGCAACCCCAATCTCCAGGGAAGCCTCCTTTCTCTGAACTATACCTTGAAGATCCAAGAGAATCTGTCAAAAACCACCTTGCACTGATAAGGGACTTTGGCAAAGTCTCAGGGTATAAAATCAATGTGCAAAGAGCAGTTACATTCTTATACACCAGTAACAAACAGGCAGAGACCAAATGAAAAGCATAATCCCATTCACAATAGCAACAAAGAAAATGAAATATCTGGCAACTTCCTAACAGAGAAGTGAAAGACCTTTACAACTACAAAACACTGCTCAAAGAAATAAAGATGACACAAACAAATGGAAAAATATTCCATGCTCATGGATTGGAAGAATCAGCAGTGTTCAGATGTCCATCCTACTCAAGGCAATCTATAGATTTAATGCAATACCCGTTAAATTACCAACATCATTCTTCTCATACTTTGAAACGACAATGCAGAAATTCATATAGAAACATAAACAACCACGAATAGCCAAAATAATCCTCAGCAAAAGAAACGAAGTGGGAGGTATCACATGTCCAGACTTTAAACTTTATTATAAGGCTACAATAATCAAAACAGCCTGGTATCAGTATAAGAACAGTCATATAGACCAGTGGAGCAGGATCGAGATTCTGGAAGCAAAACCTCAATCTCTCAACCAACTCATCTTCAACAAAGGCTCCACTAACAACCACTGGGGAGAGGAGAACTTATTCAGTAAATGGTGCTGAGGAAATGGGCTGACCACATGCAGAAGATTAAAACAATACTGCTAACTATCACCATACACAAAAATCAATTCTAAATGGGTCAAAGATCTAAATGATGAAACCTTAAACTATAAGAACCTTTGGAAATGCAGGGAACACCCTCATAGAAATTGGAATTGGCAACCAATTCCTGATCAAAACCCCAAATGCCCATGCCACAAGAGATAAGATAGACAAGTGTGACCTCATCAAACTGAAAAGCTTCTGCAAAGCAAAAGAAACCATCAAGAGAGCAGGGAGATAGCCTACAGAATGGAATCAAATATTTGCCATCTGTATATTTAACAAAGGCCTAACATCTAAGATCTACAAGGAATTCAAACATGCCACAAAGCAAAAAGCAGACAGTCCTATTAAAAAGTGGGCAAAAGATATGAATAGACACTTCTCAAAAGAAAACATATGAGTAGTTAACAGATACATGAAAAAATACTCAGCCTCACTAATCATCAAATAAATGCAAATTGCAAACACACTGAGATACCACCTAATTCCAGACAGGATGACCATCATAACTAACTCAAAAACAACAGATGCTGGAGAGGCTATGGGGAAAAGGGAACACTTCTACTTTGTTGGGGAGAACGTAAACTTGTACAACCTCGATGGAAAACAGTGTGGCAATTCCTAAAAGGTCTAAAAACTGACCTTCCATATGACCCAGCGATTCCCCTTCTGGGAGTATACCTGAGGAACTAGTTGGAGCAGGATGAGATGAACTTAGAATGAAATTAGAGCAGGATGAGATGAACTTGACACCAGAAAAAGATACAAAGGGTTGGCAAATCCAAAAATGAATTTTTTAAAGAGGAGAAACAAAATTGACAGACCGCTGCCTATATTAACCAAGAAAAAAAGAGTACATTCAAATAATTACAATCAGAAGTGGTAAGAGTGATGTTATACCTGAGACCATGGAAATACCAAAAACCCCCAACAAATATCATCAGAGATTACTGTGAATACCTGTATGCATACAAACTAGACAATTGAGAGGAAATGGATAAATTCCTGGAAACACGCAACCTCCCAAGATTGACCCAGGAAGAAACAGAAACCCAGAACAGACCAATACTTAGTAATAAAATTGAATCAGGAATAAAAAATCTTCCAAAAACAACAAAACACATTCAGGACCACATGAATTCACAGCTGAATTTCACCACACGTACAAATAGGAGCTGGGCCTAATCTTCCTGAAACTATTTCCAAAAAGAAAAAGAAAAGAAATCAAGAAAGCAGATTCCTCTCTAACTCATTCCACAAAATGCATATCAATCTGATACCGAAAGCAAGCAAAGGACACAACAAAAAAAGACAACAACAGGTCAACGTCCCTGGTGAACATAGAGTAAAAGTCCTCAACAAAATACAGCAAACTGAATCCAACAGCGTACCAAAAAAGAATTCATCACAATCAAATGGGTGATAGTCCAGGGATGCAAGGATGATTCAACATGCACAAATCAAAAAATGGGATTCCCTGAATAAACAGAAAAGAAAATGATATGATCAATTCTCTTATTAAACACAGAAAAGGCAAGTGATGCAATCCAATGTCCCTTTCATGATCAAAACCCCAAACAAACTAGACATGGAAGCAACATTCATCAAAATAATGAAAGCCACATGTGACAAACCTACAACCAACATCATACTTTACAGGGAATAGTTGAAAACTTTCCCCCTAAGAACAGGAACGAGATAAGGTTGTCATTCGCACCACTCACTCGCCACAGTACTGAAAGTCCTAGCCAGAGCCATCAGGCAAGAGAGAGAAATAAAAAGCACACAAACTGAAAAGGATTAAGTCAGATTGTCTCTGTTCACTGATGACATGGCTGTATACATAGAAAACCCTAAAGACTCCTCTAACAGACTCCTAGACTTAACAAACAACTTCAATTAAAGTTTCAGGATACAAACGCAACTTCCAAATTCAGAATCATTTCTATACATCAATAACATTCAAGTTGAGAATCACATCAGGAACACAATCCCATTTACAATAGACACACACACACACACACACACACACACACCCCTGAGAATACATCTAGCCACGGAAGTGAAAGATCTCTACAAGTACTAACAAAACACTGCTAAAAGAAATTAGAAGTGACACAAAAAATGGAAAAACATTC
>NW_006975836.1:0-752 GCF_000164805.1 Carlito syrichta | reverse complement strand
GACACTAATCAGACAAGTAGTATCAGATGACACTAATAAGGAAAGCAGTATGATAAGACACTAATAAGGTGAGTAGTATTATGAGATACTAATAAGGTAAGTGGTATCATAAGATACTAATAAGGCAAGTAGTATCAGACGATACTAATAAGGCAAGTAATATCATAAGACACTAAGAAGGAAAGTAATACAATAAGACCCTACGAAAGTAAGTAGTATAATAAGACACTAATAAGGCAAGTAGTATCAGATGACACTAATAAGGCAAGTATTATTAGACGACACTAATAAGGCAAGTAGTTTAAGACGACACTAATAAGGCAAGTAGTATCATAAGACTCTAATAATTCAAGTAGTACTATAAGACACTATTAAGGCAATTAGTATCATAAGACACGTATAAGGCAAGTAGTATCATAAGACACTAATAAGGCAAGAAGTAGGAGATCACACGAATAAGGCAAGTAGTATCAGACGACACTAATAAGGCAAGTAGTATCATAAGACTCTAATAATTCAAGTAGTACTATAAGACACTATTAAGGCAATTAGTATCATAAGACACGTATAAGGCAAGTAGTATCATAAGACACTAATAAGGCAAGAAGTAGGAGATCACACGAATAAGGCAAGTAGTATCAGACGACACTAATAAGGCAAGTAGTATCTTAAGACACTAATAAGGCAAGGAGTATTAGACGACACTAATAAGGCAAGTAGTAGGAGACGACACTCATAAGGCAAGTAGTATC
>NW_006975835.1:0-566 GCF_000164805.1 Carlito syrichta | reverse complement strand
GTAATTGAAAGGGGAGGGCACAGAGTTTGAATTGCTGGAGAAGTGAGTGGAGCTAAAGAGGAAGGAGGGGGCTCCTCTGCAGGATTGAAATCCAAGATGGGAGAGGAGCAAGCTGCCGGGAGGGGCCTTACAGTGTTTGTGGTGGGGGAAGGGAAGTTTGGAGGAGGAAACAGAGACGCATGAAGGACAAAGGGAAAGAGAGAAGCTGTAGAGGGAGTGTTTATGGAAGAGAGAAAGGGACGGAACGTGGGGAATCTCTACCCGCCGTTTTGAATGCTCACAGAAGTTATATATGGCACTGATTTTGGTTGTCTAAGGGATATGTTGACCAGTCTTGTGTGTGTAGAGGCGAATGAGATGCTTGGGCTTAATATCAGGAGAGAGAGAGCCGGTAGAGAGATTGTTTAAAAGGATTTGAGAGGAGAATCAGCTGGCAGAGAAGATGAGCCCCCCATAAGGAACAGTCAGACTCAATGGGGCGTCCCCCAAAGAGTCAGCTGTCCAAGAAGTGTGGCTATGGCAAAGTCTGTCATCACAGAGGTTTGGCACAGCCTGGGTTCTCCTGG
>NW_006975834.1:0-10412 GCF_000164805.1 Carlito syrichta | reverse complement strand
TTTTCTCTGCATGGACTGGACAGATGTTAATAATTCTATCTCCAAAGTCATCTGACTGAAAAGTTATGAACATAGCCCCTCCAGAAAAACCCCTAACTACAGCACAACCTTTGTTAAGACTGGGCCTTCTTGTTGCTGTTAGATAGAATTGAAATTCACATCAATGGAAATGATTTAATCAACTAAAGGGATTTTGGATTCCAGCAAGGAAGAGTTTGTAGGATTCCCTCAGAAACTGTGAAACTTGCAGCAAAATATTTGGTATTCACTAGGGAGACAAAACAGTCTGTTGATGTCCACCATGCTTATTCCTAGGACCAATTTCCTAGCCCCCTCTGAGCATACAGGAGAGTGCAGAAAAATAAATCCTCTAGAGTAAAACAAACCTCATTTTGGATCCCAGGTCTTGTTTTTACTTGTTGTGTAACCTTGAATATATTCCTTAATCTTTCTGCCTCTGCTTTATCTAAAAAATATGAAGAATGGGACTGGCTCCAGTGGCTTATATCTGTAATCTCTGGACTTTGTGAGGCCAAGGTGGGAGGATCACTTCAGTCCAGCAATTTGAGACTAGCCTGGGCAACATAACAAGACCTCATCACTACAAAAAAATCCCCAAAATTAACCAGGCTTGGTGGTGCGAACCTTTAGCCCCATATACATGAGATGCTGAGGTGGAAGGATCTCCCAAGCCCAGGAAGTCAAAGTTGTGGTGAACTGTGAATGTGTTACTATACTCTAGCCTGGGCAACAGAATGAAACTCCACCTCAATAATAATAATAATAATAATAATAATAATAATAATATTACTGGTACTTAATATGTGCCATTGTTATAAGTATTTAAATTATATATTTAAAGTACCTAGTAAATTATTCACATTAAACAAGCAGAAACAGCTAATATTCTGATTACTATAAGCATCATGTTGTTACTTATGGTATACATCCAGTCAAGTTCATTGGAAACAGCTTAGGGTATATTAAGGCTCATTGACAACTTTACCTGATGTATTCTGTTTTGCACACATTCAAGTCTCCAAATTTTTTTATTCACTCTAGCTATTCCTAAATAATAAGCCTGGAAGAAGGGAATTTCAGACCCTCAAAATCTACGGGACCACATCTCAACAATAGAAATTTGTCAGGCACTATGAAAATTGCTTCCCATGCATAATCTAATCTAATCTTTACAACAACCATGTAAGGTGGGGACTATTGCAAATGAAAAAAACAAAGCCTTTGGGAGGTTAAGCAACTTGCCCAAGCTCACAAAAGGCAAAACTGGGTTGCAAAGTCACATCTCTGATGCCCTGACCTCAATTACCTCTCAGTACTGTTCTCCAGGTGGTCCAGACTTGTCCTCCAGTCTTCCCACAAGCTCACCTAGATGTACATTTAGTGTTAGCACCAGCTTCACGGCAAAGCCAACGTGAATCAGAAAAGGAAATAAAGTACCTTGACATCTGGAAACCATGTCATTTTAAAGGCACTGCGAATTAAAGTGTTTCAAAGCAGGGGGCAACCCTACTGGTAGGCATTTGCTACACAGCAGAGCCAGTCACCCTCAGAACCAGCAAAGGACTCTGCTTGTCATTAGAATTCTTTCCATTTTGTTGCTTCAGTTTAATGAGTGAGAAACTTCAGGAAAAACAGATATTGAGAATCATTGGAGAGATCACATTTTTAAATGCACCTTAGGACAAGAAGGCAATGTTCTAATCTGAGAACATCTGAAGTGAATTGAAACATTCTCTTCCCCCTAAAATGACTAAAAATTTTTGAAAAGAGTTCTGTGGTCCTTATTAAAAATAAACACCAATATCAGTCCCAAAAGGCATGCTGTAGCAAAGTTATCATCCAGGAAAAAGGGTTTTAGTTGGGTTTTTGTTTGGTCATGAAAGTATGTTGGTTGAATTCCTAAATTTTGGCAGTGTATGTGTGTCTAAGTGCTATGTAGTGGAGTTTTAAGATTTTAGTTTTAATAAATTCTTCCAAGGAAACTATTACAATGAGAATCATTTTTCAGGGCTATTCAGAGAACTACTAATTCCAACAGAATTCCTGCACCTCTTGCTGTGAATCAGATTGCCCCTAAATTCCCACTTATCACAGAAAACCTGTGTGTGTATGTGTGTAACCATATGTGTGCGTTTGTGTGAGTATGTGTATGGGTATATGTGTGTGTATGTTTGTATGTGTATGATTGTGTATGCTTGTGTGTGTGTGTGTGTGTGTGTGTGTGTGTATCTATGTGTTTTCACTCCTGCAAGTGTTTGGAAGAGAACAACAATTCATACTTTTTTAGACTCTGAGTTTAACCTTTTTTTTCTTAAAAAAAATTTTTTTTATTTTAAAGGTGTGGGGTACATCAAACTTACAAGCTTCTACATAACAAAAGAAACCATCAAGAGGGCGGGGAGTCAGCCCATAGAATGGGAAAAATATTTGCCAATTGTTTATCTGTCAAAGGCATAACATCCAGGATCTACAAGGACTCAAACGTGCTGAAAGGAAAAAAAAAACACAACTCCATTAAAAAGTGGGCAAAAGACACGAATAGACACTTCTCAAAAGAAGAGATACAGGCAGCCAACAGACACATAAAAAAGTGCTCAGTCTCACTAATCATCAAAGAAACGCAAATCAAAACCACATTGAGATACCACCTAACCCCAGTAAGAATGGCCATCATTAATAAAACCAATAACAGATGCTGGTGAGGATGCAGAGAGAAAGTAATGCTTCTACACTGCAGGTAGGGATGCAAACTAGTATAACCTCTTTGAAAAACAGTGTGATGATTTCTGAAAAAAACTAGAAATTGACCTTCCATATGACCCAGCAATCCACCTAGGGAATATACCCAGAGGAACTCAAATGATTCTACAAAAAAGATACCTGCACACACACATGTTTATTGCAGCACTACTCGCAATAGCAAAAACATGGAATCAACTGTGCTGCCCAACAAAACTGGACTGGATAAAAAAAAATGTGGTACATATACACAATAGAATATTATGCAGCCATAAAGAAGAACAAACATATGGACTTCACAGCGACTTGGATAGATTTAAATTTCACATCACAGAAACAAAGAGCAGAGTACCATATGTTCTCACTCATAAGCGGACCTTGAACAATTATAATAATACTATAAAGAAAGTGATTGGCAGTAGTGGGAAACTGCCAGGGGAGAGGGGGGCACCTCATCAACAAGGGTACTTGCATAATGAAACATTTGTATACGTAACCCTGAATTGTACCCCACATCTTTAATAAAGAAATAAAAAATGTTCATTATGCAGGTATTCTTGTTGATGAGGTATGCCCTCAGCTATTTTTTCCCCTAGTGGCTTACCTAGCACAAAATAAGAAGTATGGCACACAAAAAATCAGTAGGAAATTCACAGAATGTTCCCCAAACTAAAATGTACTGGTTCAGTGCTCAATGTTTTTGTTTCCAAAAATATTAAAAAAATTCTACAAAATGTATTTATAGATTACAGAATAAGAAGGAAAAGAACTAATCTATTGAATGCACTCTGCTTGAAAGTAAATCTCACATGGAAGTTGGTGAAGGTATAAATCAATAGAATGCAGTCATTTTACATCTTTTCAAGCTAGGCAGAAAAGGTGCTGTCCTGATTAAGAAAGACAAAAGGACACTTGCCCTCTACCCACAGATACACACACCACTCAAGGGGAAGATGAGGTAAACCAGATCAACATCTAAAGTTCTATGTTTTGTGCACTATCTAAACATGCCTCAGCAAAAGGGCAAGTGAGCCTGGAAGTCTAAGTTCTATTTGCCTCGCTGGACTCTATGGCTCTCTGAGTGTGGGGTAAGCCGACTTAATCTGGTATGCGCCTTGGCCTAATTTTTCTACCCAGAGGCAGCGCCTTTTCTAAGGCCCTGTCGAGGCTTGCTGTGACTTAAAGATAAGACTACATTCTTCATGATATTTTCTTTGTTTAAATGTAGCATTTCTTGTGTTTAATGTCTTACGTGCTTCTTTCTTTCAGCAAGTATTCATCAAGTCCCTTGCCTGTGCCAAACACTGATACCATGAGGAACAAAACACAGCACCTGACCACAAGTAGTTTTTAGTCTAGTGACCATGAAGACAGTAACCAGATTACAATGCAATTCCTTTTACTCCTTTGTAGGGCTCTGCTCTTAAAATTGCTGTTATTAACACTGAAGCTGATAAAATTAAGATTTGGTAAAAAACAAAGTTCTGGCTCTCATACTAAGTGAACTATCACAAAAACAAAGAACTGAATGCCGCATGTTCTCACTCACAAGCAGGCCCTGATCGCTGACCACACTAGCACAAGGGTGGGATCGAAGTTGTTGGACATTGCTTGGAGGAGGAGGAAGGCAGGAGAAGTGGGGAAGGGGCAACACGTGGCCCACTCTCAGGAGGAAAGGGGGGCCAACTAGAAGCCCAAACTTCACCTGCATGCAACCCACTTGTGTAGTAAATCTTCACTTGTCCCTCCGCCCCTAAAATATTTTGTTTTATTGTATTTATGTTTTTGAGCCAGAGTCTCACTCCGTCTCCCAGGCTGGAATATAATGGCATGCTCACGACTTCCACAGACTCGACTTTCTGGGCTCAGGCGATCCTTCTACCTCAGGCTTCCAAGTAGCTGGGCCTGCAGGCATGCACCACCTGGCTAATTTGTTGATTTATTGTAGAAATGAGGTCTCACCAAGTTTCGCAAGCTGGTCTCGGACCCCAGGTCTCAGGCAGTCGTCTTGCCTCCGTCTTCCAAGTTCTGGGATGAAAGGCGTGAGACACCACACCCAGTAAAGGTTTTTAAAATAAATAAATGCAAAGTAGGCTCAAAAAGAAAGAAAATATAGGGTCTAGAAGGATCTCATTTCCAAAACAAGCCAGATCCTGCTATGTTACAAAAAACCTGCTGCAACAGTCACCATTTCACTTGATGAATTTTGTCCCATTATTCAGAAAACTTTCCTGCATCTCCGGGATCCAGGAAATTGTAGAATTTCCTACTGGTTCCACAGTTTGAGGACTTTAAAATTAGTCTCCCTAGGTCTAATACAAATTCTGCCTTTTATTTGTTTATGACACAGAACAGGTTCTGTGCATTGTTCCTCACTTGCTAAATATGGATTTTATAATAATAGGCTTACCTCACAAAATTGCTATGAGGATTAACTTGAAATAAATCACATAAAGTGACACATAACTAAGTATTCTATATTTTCTGCATGTTTTTTAAAGTTTGCAAATCTAACATTGCTTGCACATTTGAATCTAAGGCTTTTGGGATGTTTGGGGTTTGTCTTTTGTTTTCACACTTATTATCTCCCTTGGTTTATTTTCACTTTGTCAACAATTCTCAAAAAAATTTTTTTTACCTCATAAGCTGCTCACAATTACCATGTAGCTGAGGTCTGGTTTTCCGCAAGAGTATTGAGTAATGGTAGAAATATCGGTTCTGAAGTCAGAGAGTCCAGAGACAGACCTTGTCTCTGTGACTCCTCAATTCTAATGTATTTGACATCAGGATCTTAGAACAAATGTGTGTATATAACGTCATGTTTTTTGCTGTCCTTGGAAAGCTATTCAACTTATAATGTGCAGCAAAAAGGGAACACTCTACATTTTTGATGGGAGTGTAAACTAATACAGCCTCTGTAGAAAACGGTGTGGTGATTCCTAAAAGACCTAAAAATCTACCTTCCATATGACCCTGCAATCCCCCTACTGAGGATATACCCAGAAGAACTCAAATCACTCTATGAAAAAGATACCTGCACTCACATGTTTATTGCAGCATTATCTACAATAGCAAAAGCAAGGAACCAACCATGCTGCCCATCGAAAGAGGACTGGATACAAAAAATGTGGTATATATACATGATGGAATATTATGTAGCCATAAAGAAGGACAAAATTATGAACTTCACAGCAACTTGGATGGACTTAGAGGCTATCATACTCAGTTCTTTGTTTCACATCTATGACAGAAACAAGAACTAGGTATCATATTCTCACTCATACGTGACATTATGGGCATGAATGATTTGAGAACTATCTAACCACTGGTACATATGGGCACCAACTAGTCAGAATAGATGCCATGGCCCACCAGGAGGATGCCCCAATATATCAGATCAGATGTCAGAGTAAACAACCAGTCCAATGCATGTGACAAGGCATAAATATCAGCCCTGCTCACAGGTCTTTGAAAATGAGGAGCTGAGATGCAGTTGAAGAGCAGAGAAAAAGTGATAAGAGGAAAGAGAAGCATAGATCTAAGCTATGACATGAGGACTTGGTTTTGTGAACAGAATAAAGTGCCATTTCTAGAATTTAACCACAAAACCTGCATCAGTCTTGTAGCAAGGCACAAGGGTTACTAAGAACACAGAGTATGGATCCACTAGAATGTTTGGATCCAGATAATCTGAGTGTTGAATTCAAGGTCCTGATTAATGATAGAATTGATCCAGTGGCTTTGGGAATAAAATAGAACCTCCAAGCTGAGACAACCCGATTCAGATGTGGGAAAAGGAGAAAGCTACTTCTGACCTTGAAAAGAATATCATATGTGTTAGCGGAGTCAGCTTCCTTTCTTCTTTCCTCCATTCTTTCTTCTCTGTCTGAATTAGCTGGAGTTGGTTTCTGTAGCTTGCAATGGGAGAATAACTGCTACATAAGATATTTGGCTTGTTTTTGATACAACATCCCTACTAACTTTATCTAATTAATTTAGCTCTCTGAACAAGCCATTAAGCAATTCATTAGATATTTCAGTAGATGTTCATAACATTTTTAGGTTTTGCTCTGAAGTAGTTTAATACAAGAGGATGGAAAAAAATGAGTATGATTTGGCAATATACGTAATGGACTTTCCCCCTGTGACTTTGTAGTGAAGAGGCCATTGTTGGTTATTGACCAATGCCACTTTCCAACACTCTATTTCCCAACAGCCCCAGCCCTTGGTTCATGTCGCTTTTTCTTCCAGAAATGCCCTTACCACTATATTCAACTGTAGAAAGCACACCTATCCTTAAAGGACAGATTTAAATATCAGTTCTGCAAAGCCTCCCTTATTTCCCAAGATAGAACTAATCACCCCACATCCGTGATTCCTGCTGTTGGAACAATGCCTTTGGAGGCTGGTAACTGGGCTCCTCAAAGAATTCATCTTGGATTGCCCAGAGTTGCAGCAAATATTATAAGTTACATTTTATGGCTAATTGGCATAAAGAGGAATAGACTAATAGTGTATATTAAAACATTTACTTTGACCTAATAGTTCATTTTTTTCTCCCAATTTCAAAAAAAAAAGAAAAGAAAACATTGTCACAGTTAAAAGTATAGTGAACACTTGGCGTTGTACTCACTATATCTAATGGATAAGTTGTCCCTGCCTACACGTGTTTTCTCTTAGTTATTTTTCTCGCTTGTAAAATCCAGAATCTGGCAATAAGACAAACTTGAGATAAGGGTCAAATGATTCAACTTTAAGGGGTCTCTTAAAGGAGGTTACTGTGGTTTGAGTTTGTTCCCTCCAAAGTCATGTTGAAATGGAATCCCAAGTATGGTGATGTTGGGAGGTGAAGCCTAGTGGGAGGAGTTTCGGTCATGAGAGCAGAACTCTCATGAATAGTGTCATTTTCTTTTTAATTTTAAATACATGGGGTACAATTCAGGGTTAGGTATACAAATGTTCATTATGCAAGTACTCGTGTTGATAAGGTGTGTCCTCTCCCTGGCAGTTTCCCACTACTGCCAGTTCCTTTCTTATAGTACTGCAATAGTTGTTCAAGGTCCACTTATGAGTGAGAACATGTGATACTCAGTTCTTTGTGTCTATGATAGATCACTCAGTATTATAGCCTCTAAGACCATTCAAGTTGCTGCAAAGTTCATAATTTCATCCTTTTTATGGCTGTATAATATTTCATTGTGTATATGTACCACATTTCTTTTATCAGTCCTCTTTCGATGGACAGCATGGTTGGCTCTAGGTTTTTGTGATTGTGAATAATGCTGCAATAAACATGCATGTGCAGGTATCTTTTTCATAGAGTGATTTGAATTCCTCTAGGTATATTCCCAGGAGGGGGATTGCAGGGTCACATGGGAGGTTGATTTTTAGGTTTTTTAGGAACCACCACACTGTTTGCCACAGAGGCTGTAGTAGTTTACACTCCCACCAACAGTGTAGAAGTTTCCCTTTTTGCCACATCCTCTCCAGCATCTGTTGTTTTTTTGAATTATTGATGACCGCCCTCCTGACTGGATTTAGGTAATATCTCAGGGTGGTTTTAATTTGCATTACTTTGATGACTAGAGAGACTGAGCATTTTTTCATGTATCTGTTGGCTGCTCGTACGTCTTCTTTTAAAAAATGTCTATTCATATCTTTTGCTCACTTTGTAATGGGGCTGTTTTTTTTCTTTTTGGCATGTTTGATTTCCTTGTAGATCCTAGATGTTAGGTCTTTGTCAGATATACAGTTGGCACAAATTTTCCCCGGTCTGTGGGCTGTCTTCCCACTCTCTCAATGGTTTCTTTGGTTTTGCAGAAGTGTGTCAATACTGCCACGTTCAAGGAAGTGAGTACTTGCTCTGGCAAGACCAAATTCATTCTTGGGGGAATGGGCTAATTTTCATGAGAGTGGGTTTTTATAAAGCTAGGACACCACTTTGGTTTTGTATCTTCACATGTGTCTGCTTCTCCTTTGACTTTTTCTAGTAGATTATGAAACAGCACAAAAGCCCTTGCCAGAAGCCAGGGCCATGCCCTTGAACTTTCCTGTCTCAGAACTTTGAACTAAATAAACCTCCTTTCTTTATCAACTAGCCAACCTCAGGTATTCTGTTATAGCAACATAAAATGGACTAAGATAGAGGCTTATACTTTTTCCTAATTGAATTATTTAAAACATATAATAATAATTATTTTTTAGTTCTAAGCCTGTTGAGAGTTTGCTAATTACAAGTTTTCCAGGCCAGGCTCTGTGGCTCAGCCTGTAATCCTAGAACTTTGGGAGGCTGAGGCGAGTGGATTGCCTGAGCCTGCAGGTACGAGACCAACCCAGGCAACTTGGCAAGACCAACCCGGCCAACCTCATCTCTACAATAAATACAAAATTAGCTGAGTGTGGTAGCACGTACCTGTAGTGTCAGCTACTTGAAGGGTTGATGTAAGGATCACCAGAGTCCAGCAGGTCAATGCTGGGGTGGCTGTGAGTGTGCCACTGCACTCCAGTCTGGGAACAGAGTGAGACTCCAACTCAAAAAAAAAAAGTTTTCCCAAAGATAGTTTTTCTAGATAGAATCAGGGCTATTATTGGCATTAGCAGTCATTTATTTTATTCAGGAACATACAAATTTAAAACAATATTTGAATTAATCTGAAATAAAATAACTATCCATTGCACGAGGCTATACAATTCACAAAGCACTTTTCACATATATTATTCATATTATCTGCACAACAGAGCTCAAAGTTTGCTAGCATTTATTTTTCATTCAATAGGTAAGAAAAACAAGCCTCAGACACATCAAGCAACTTACCCAAGGTCACACAACTAGTATGCAGAGTCTGGGACTTTTGCCCAGTTCTCCTAATTGTAGAATTTTATATTATTTTGACTCTATCCTGCAGTCCATAGAAGAAGAGCGTCTTTGTAAACATATGCATAAAAATGCTGAACTCATACTCTAAGTAGATTGATGCTCTAATGGTATTACTAGAGATGTAACTGTGTTGTGTATTTAGTTCTAAAACACTTTCGTAAGAAGATAGTTGACAAAATTTATTTTCAATGAAAATCAAAAGAACTAAATAATATTTTTTATTTACATACAATTCTAAGAGTCACAAACATTGTTGCAGTTTTGGTAAATGTGTCAGAAATGTATAAAAGTGTGTGTGTGTTGCAATTTCAAATTTCAAGTCTTTGTTCTTTAGGTTGTTAGATTTGCCTCGTCTTTCTTTCTCTTCCCAGTCTTCCAGAGTTTTTTCAACTCTTTTGCTCCTGAAAGAAGTAATTTCCCCACAAAAGAAAAAAAAAATGGAAGGATGAAAATGGCAGTGAACAAGTCTGATCTTGAAAAAGCAAAAATCATAAAGTAGAAAAAAATGAAGGCTTATTAAAATTAGCCAACACGTATCTTTATTCTTCACAAGAAAGCTGGGCAAAACAAAGAAAAGAGACTTCAGAGATTTCAAAAGTATGTGTGACTCAGTGCCATACAATATACAAACCATTTCAAGCATAAATATGATTGTAGTTTTCACTGTTCTAGGAGACAGTTTAACCTAACAGAAATTATATTAAGCTACATTTGCAAGGTCAGGATGTCAATAATTGAATGATTTAATGTGTACATGTCCTCTCAGTTCAATTTC
>NW_006975833.1:0-662 GCF_000164805.1 Carlito syrichta | reverse complement strand
GGCTAGACAGCTGGCCAGCTAGTTATGTCAGCTAGTTTAGTCTGCTGGCTAATCAGCTGGCTAGCTAGTTAAAGTCAGCTCATAAAGCCTGTTGTCTCACCAGCTGCCTATATAGTTAAAAAGCTTGTTACGATGGATGTGTAGTCATCTAGCTCACTAGTTATTTCAGCTACTTAAGTCAGCTGGCAAGCTAGGCAGCTAGATAGTTAAATCAGCTTGATATGTCAGCTAGCGAGCTAGTTATGCCAGCTAGTAAAGTCAGCGAGCTATATGATAGGTAGCTAGCAAGTTAAATCAGCTAGTTAAGTCAGTTGGCTTGCTAGGTAGCTAGCTAGTTAAGTCAGCTATTTAAGTCAGCTGGGTAGCTAGTTAAGTCTGTTAGTTAAGTCAGTTGGAAAGCCAGCTGCCAAGCAGGATAACTAGCTTTAAGTCAGCTGGCTACCCAGCTGGCTAGCTAGTGATCACCTACTTAGCTCACTGACCAGTAGGATAGCTAGGTAGTTAGGTAGTTAAGACAGCTTGCAATCCAGCAAGATAAGTAGGTAGGTAACTAGTTAAGTCAGCTGGCTAGCCATCCGGTGTCTAGTTATGTCAGCTAGTTAAGTCTGCTAGCTATCCAGCTGTCTAGGTAGGTAGCTAGCTAATTAAGTCTGCTGCCTAGG
>NW_006975832.1:0-631 GCF_000164805.1 Carlito syrichta | reverse complement strand
TACTGTTTCGTGTAACCAGGATTCATGGATTCTATGACACTAGGTATTTTCTGGGCATCTGCCTATTTGTATACAGAGTTTTGGATCCACATCACGAGGGAAAATCAGGGAATATTGCTGAGAACGAAAAGGATCTCCAGTTCTAGGAGTTCTCATTCGACAGAAATTACAGAGCATCTTGATAAGGTTTAATCAGCAATCTGGGCTTCAGCATCCCTACATTTTTCAGAGCTACTAGCACTGAAGATACCCTTAATCAGTCATTACAGATCCCTAGGAACATACTATTCTCCTGATAATTGTAATCGAGGATCTGGCCTAAAGATCTTTTTGTGTCTTATTAATATCTAGGACCATATCAGGTATCCCAGGAGTCAAATGGCAAATGGTACAAAATCCCTCGATTCAGGAAACCACAAACTACAGAAATTTCTTGTGGTCGGGCAGGTGGAAATTGGGACATGGGTTTAGGAGAGTCTACATTTTGGGGAAATCTTGTTAAAGGGAACCAGGGATCTTGTATTCCAGTTCCCCAATAAACTTACGGGAGCCTTTCTCTTGATATCCAAACAACTGGAATTCTAGGTCACCAGGAACTATCTCAGTGCCTTGCTGAGTATGTAGCAGGAAT
>NW_006975831.1:1607-2768 GCF_000164805.1 Carlito syrichta | reverse complement strand
TCTTGATGGGTACCACACTGATTTTGCCTCCCCAGTAATGGCTGTCCAGTAATTGACCCTACTTTTTGATTGGAAGCCCAGCTACTGGCCCTCCTCTATAATAGGTACCTTGACCATCCCCCCTCAGATTTGTGCCTCAGTGACTGGATCTTCTATGTTATGTGTGCCTCAGTTACTGACTTTCCACTGTGATGATGCCCAGTGACTATCTCTCCACTATCATGACTCACTCTCTTCTCTTATTGGTGTCCTAATGAGTAGCCTTCTTCTGAGATGAGTGTCCCAGTGACTGGCCCCAATATATATTATGCACCCCAGTTACTGGCAATCCTCTGTAATATGTTCCATAGTTACCAGCCCTCCTCTGAAATAATTGCTCCAGTGAAAGTCCCTCATCCATAATGGAGATTCTATAGACCAGTTCTCCACTGTGATTGGTCCCCCAATATCTGACTTTGTGATGTGTCTTCCAGTGACTGTCTCTTCTTTTTAATGGTTGCCCCAGTGAATAGACCTGTTCTGTATTGGGTGCCTCAGTAACTGGTCCTATTTTGTGATGTGTATCTCCCCAGTGACTGACCCTCCTCTGTGTTTGGTGCCCAATGACGTTCGCTTATCCACTGTGCTTACCCCACTTGCTAGGCCTGCTAAATAATGGGTGTCACAGTGACAAGCACTCCTTAGTGATGAGTATCTACAAGACTTGTCAGCTTGTGTGATGATTGCCTCAGTGATTGGCCGTCCTTTATAAGAGTCCTACTGACAACCCCAACTTTGTAATAGGTGCAACAGTAAATCATCTTCTGTGGTGTGCTTCCCAGTGACTAGCCAGCCTCTGTTATGTGTGCATTATTAAGCAGCCTTGCTTTCTGATGGGTTCTTTAGTGACAAGACCTCCTCTGTGATCAGTGCGACAGTAACAAACTCTACTGTGATCAGTGTCTCAGTGACTAGCCTTCCTTTATATGTGTCTTTGTGACTGGCCCTCCTCTTTGATTAGTGTCCCACTTACAGGACCCCCTCCATAATTGGAACTCCAGCTACTGGCCTTCATTTGTGATAGATGCCTCAGTGACTTTGCCCCATCCATAATATGTGCCCCCATTGACTGCTTTGTCCCTATGATTTGTGCCCCAATGATTGGTCTTCATATATGATGGG
>NW_006975831.1:0-552 GCF_000164805.1 Carlito syrichta | reverse complement strand
GCCCCAGTGACTTGTCATCTCCGTGTAGGGTGCTACAGTAACTGACACTTTGCTGGGCTGTTTGGCCGAGTGGTTGACCCTTCTCTGTAATGGAGGTCCCAGTTACTGATCAGTACTGCTGTGTCTGTATCTCTTTTGTCATGGGTGACCCAGAGACTGATTCTCCTCTGTGGTGGATTCCTGGTGACTACCCAACCTTTATTATTGGTGTCCAAGTACTGGACTTCTTTTGTGGTGGATACCTAGTGAATATTCCCCCTCTACAGAGTGGTCATCCTCAGTGATGGGTGTCTCAGTGACTGGGACAGCTTTATGATAGTTATCCCAATGATTGGTACTCCTCAAATGGGTGCCCCATTGTCAGCACTTCCAGTTGAATGAGTGTATCAGTGACTAGTCCTGTTCTGAGATAGTTGTCTCAGTGACTAGTCCTCTTCTGTGATGAATGCCCCAGGACTGAGCCTCCTTCTAATGGGTTTCTCAATGACTGACTCTCCTCTGTAATGGATGATTCAATGACTGGCCACCTCTGTGATAGGTGCAAAAGTTATT
>NW_006975830.1:0-799 GCF_000164805.1 Carlito syrichta | reverse complement strand
CCAGTCCCTGACTGCGCCCATTTCAGGTTGGAAGGGCTGATAGGGGAGACAGATTTGAGGACAAAAGACAGTGATGGTGTCTTACCCCAGCCCCAACCACCCAGCACTAGCATGTACTTGCACACACAGCTTCCTTCTGCCGGAAGAGATGGGTGCTGACTTTGACTTTGCCTGGCCTGCAAGAATGGGGCAGCCAGATTGGGCTACACAGATTCCTTTCTGTCCTCTTTTTAGGCATCTGGGCTCCTCGCCTGGGACCTCATCCCCCCTCTGTCTGCGCACAGGGAGACAGATGACAAATCCCAGGAGGGCCGTGGAGGACAGTTTGCCAACAAATGCAATTCTTGTTCTCATGAAACCTAAATCTGGGTGGAGAAAAATAGCTTTCACCAGGTAATCACACGGCTAGGTAAATACTTGATGAGAAACTAGGAAAGGGACATTGTTCCATGTGAGAGTGTGACAGACACAGGACTAGATCACACAACCTGCCTTGTTGCTGTTGTAACCCAGACAGGGCCTGCAAAAGTCATGGGGAAGCATGTTAAACATGCAGATTCCTAGGCCATATTCCCAGGGAGTCTGATTCAGCAGTTCAAGTATCCCTTCCAGAAATTTACTTTTTTTTTGAGTTGGAATCTCACTCTACCGCCCAGATTGGAGTGCAGTGGGCGCTCCCAGCCACCGCAGCCTCGACCTGCTGGGCTCCAGCGATCCTTCCACCTCAGCCTTCCGAGTAGCCAGAATTACAGGCACGCGCTACCACGCCCGGCTGATTTTTTGATTTATTGTAGAGATG
>NW_006975829.1:0-8161 GCF_000164805.1 Carlito syrichta | reverse complement strand
AACAACAACAATAAAACTTTGTTCATTTGGGCAATATATTAATATTTAGAATTCACTAAAGGTGAAAACATAAATCCTTTTTTAAAAAGATTGATTAGGCAACTATCTTCCTTTTAATAAATCTACCTTTCCTAATTCATATCTGTTTAGGAAAATTCTCACCAACCCATGACTCTGGCCATACCCAACCCACCACACACAGAAGTCTATAGAGTTGCCCACATCACCTATGTTCTTTCTGAATCCTTTGTTTAGTTATTGAGAGGACATTAAAATCTCCAAATATGACTGTGGAATTGTTTATGTTTACCTTTGATTCTCTTAGTTCTGCTTCATGTACTTGGAGGCTCTGTTACAAGGTATATGAACATTTATAATTATGATTTCCTCCTGAATTGATCCTTTTATCATTATGGAAGAGTCCTATGTATCTCTAATTATCCTCTATGTTGAGAAGTCTGCTTTATCTGACATTAATATAGTCATTCCAGCATTCTTACACTTATTGTTTGTATAGTGTATATTCTTGGGTCTTTATAAAGTGAATCATGTAGACTACACATAACTGAGTCTTGCTTTTTAAATTTTGACATTCTCTGTTTTTGACAGCATCTAGTAGAACTCTCTGTGACAAAATGTTCTACATCTACACTATCCAATATGATAGCCACTACCCACATGTGGCTATTGAGTACTTGAAAGGTGGCTAGTGCAACCAAAGAACAGCATTTCAAATTATTGTATGTTAATTTAATTAATTTAAATTCAAACAGCCACAAACGGCACTGTCAGCTGTTATAGAGCAGGTTTTATGCGTCCATATTTGAAGTAATATTTGGTCTTTGTCCCTGGCACAGAGGTCCTAAAACTCTTGAGATTCTCTCAGTGGTGTTTTATCCTGTGCTAATGAGATGGCTCCAGGAGAAGAGGGACCTAGATAGCTTCAGGAGGGGGGCTGCTTACCAAAAAAACCCCACTTGATCAGAGGACCCAAAGTTTCAACTTCTCTAATGCACCCTCCACCTTGAGGAGGGGAGATGAAGAGTGGATTTAACATAATGAAGCTTTGATAAAAAATCCCTTAACAGAGCACACAGTGCTTCTGGTTGGTGCACACTGATGTGCTTGGAGAGTTGTTTTGCACCACCACCACCACTCACCTGCCACAGCTTGTCTTTGCATCTCTTCCATTTAAATGGTCCTGAGTGGATCCTTTATAATAAACTAGTGATTATAAGTAAAGTGCTTTCCTGCATTCTGTGAGTCATTCTAGCAAATTATTAAACCTGAAGTGGGGGTTGAAACACCCTAGAGAATGCTGGAGTGACGATATTAACGTCAAATAAAGCACACTTCTCAACAAAGAGTATAATTAGAGATAAATGCAAATCTTTCATAATGATAAAAGGATCAATTCAGCAGGAAATCATAATTATAATTATCAGAACTGAAGAGGGGTTTGAAACACCTGTTTGTAATTGGCCAGGAAGACGTGTGAATAGTCTGAGGGTCCCATTTGCAGCTGGTCACTAAAATGCGGGTAGTCTTGTGGGATTGAGCCCTGTCATTTATGGGATCTGCTGCTAACTCAAGGTAGTGTCAGAATCGAACCTGATTGGTGTGGGAGAATTGAAGAATTGGTTGGTGTTGGAAAAGGCCACACAATAGGTCTACTATTTTGATTATTTTCTGTTTTGTGTCCCTCTTGAAAATTTTCTCTTGCTGTATCTCCATGTTTTCTGGCACTTTCCTTTGTTATATGAGCTCTAACTCCAGTGTACACTCCATTTATCTCTTTCATTATTTGGAAACGTATTCCTTACTGCTCCATACTCAGTTCAGTGATTTTTTCAACTCTTCAGAGGATTTCCAGGGTTCCCATAAATGGATCTGACCATTTTCTTCTTTGTTGCCCCTACTATATCCTACACATTTATTTCTCCTGGTACCTCTAACTTTATTACTGTGTAATAGTCCCATCTCTTCTTCCTATTATGTCTTTTCAACTCTGATCTGTCCTCCCAAGGATCTGATCGCTACTCTAATACTCTGATTGCTTTTTTTTTGGTAGATTCATTTCTTAACATCTCACAATAAAATCCACTAGAAGTAAAACCAGTCCCTAGAATAGAACTTTTTCTCTGCATGGACTGGACAGATGTTAATAATTCTATTCTCCAAATTCATCTGACTGAAAAGTTATGAACATAGCCCCTCCAGAAAAACCCCTAACTACAGCACAACCTTTGTTAAGACTGGGCCTTCTTGTTGCTGTTAGATAGAATTGAAATTCACATCAATGGAAATGATTTAATCAACTAAAGGGATTTTGGATTCCAGCAAGGAAGAGTTTGTAGGATTCCCTCAGAAACTGTGAAACTTGCAGCAAAATATTTGGTATTCACTAGGGAGACAAAACAGTCTGTTGATGTCCACCATGCTTATTCCTAGGACCAATTTCCTAGCCCCCTCTGAGCATACAGGAGAGTGCAGAAAAATAAATCCTCTAGAGTAAAACAAACCTCATTTTGGATCCCAGGTCTTGTTTTTACTTGTTGTGTAACCTTGAATATATTCCTTAATCTTTCTGCCTCTGCTTTATCTAAAAAATATGAAGAATGGGACTGGCTCCAGTGGCTTATATCTGTAATCTCTGGACTTTGTGAGGCCAAGATGGGAGGATCACTTCAGTCCAGCAATTTGAGACTAGCCTGGGCAACATAACAAGACCTCATCACTACAAAAAAATCCCCAAAATTAACCAGGCTTGGTGGTGCGAACCTTTAGCCCCATATACATGAGATGCTGAGGTGGAAGGATCTCCCAAGCCCAGGAAGTCAAAGTTGTGGTGAACTGTGAATGTGTTACTATACTCTAGCCTGGGCAACAGAATGAAACTCCACCTCAATAATAATAATAATAATAATAATAATAATAATAATATTACTGGTACTTAATATGTGCCATTGTTATAAGTATTTAAATTATATATTTAAAGTACCTAGTAAATTATTCACATTAAACAAGCAGAAACAGCTAATATTCTGATTACTATAAGCATCATGTTGTTACTTATGGTATACATCCAGTCAAGTTCATTGGAAACAGCTTAGGGTATATTAAGGCTCATTGACAACTTTACCTGATGTATTCTGTTTTGCACACATTCAAGTCTCCAAATTTTTTTATTCACTCTAGCTATTCCTAAATAATAAGCCTGGAAGAAGGGAATTTCAGACCCTCAAAATCTACGGGACCACATCTCAACAATAGAAATTTGTCAGGCACTATGAAAATTGCTTCCCATGCATAATCTAATCTAATCTTTACAACAACCATGTAAGGTGGGGACTATTGCAAATGAAAAAAACAAAGCCTTTGGGAGGTTAAGCAACTTGCCCAAGCTCACAAAAGGCAAAACTGGGTTGCAAAGTCACATCTCTGATGCCCTGACCTCAATTACCTCTCAGTACTGTTCTCCAGGTGGTCCAGACTTGTCCTCCAGTCTTCCCACAAGCTCACCTAGATGTACATTTAGTGTTAGCACCAGCTTCACGGCAAAGCCAACGTGAATCAGAAAAGGAAATAAAGTACCTTGACATCTGGAAACCATGTCATTTTAAAGGCACTGCGAATTAAAGTGTTTCAAAGCAGGGGGCAACCCTACTGGTAGGCATTTGCTACACAGCAGAGCCAGTCACCCTCAGAACCAGCAAAGGACTCTGCTTGTCATTAGAATTCTTTCCATTTTGTTGCTTCAGTTTAATGAGTGAGAAACTTCAGGAAAAACAGATATTGAGAATCATTGGAGAGATCACATTTTTAAATGCACCTTAGGACAAGAAGGCAATGTTCTAATCTGAGAACATCTGAAGTGAATTGAAACATTCTCTTCCCCCTAAAATGACTAAAAATTTTTGAAAAGAGTTCTGTGGTCCTTATTAAAAATAAACACCAATATCAGTCCCAAAAGGCATGCTGTAGCAAAGTTATCATCCAGGAAAAAGGGTTTTAGTTGGGTTTTTGTTTGGTCATGAAAGTATGTTGGTTGAATTCCTAAATTTTGGCAGTGTATGTGTGTCTAAGTGCTATGTAGTGGAGTTTTAAGATTTTAGTTTTAATAAATTCTTCCAAGGAAACTATTACAATGAGAATCATTTTTCAGGGCTATTCAGAGAACTACTAATTCCAACAGAATTCCTGCACCTCTTGCTGTGAATCAGATTGCCCCTAAATTCCCACTTATCACAGAAAACCTGTGTGTGTATGTGTGTAACCATATGTGTGCGTTTGTGTGAGTATGTGTATGGGTATATGTGTGTGTATGTTTGTATGTGTATGATTGTGTATGCTTGTGTGTGTGTGTGTGTGTGTGTGTGTGTGTATCTATGTGTTTTCACTCCTGCAAGTGTTTGGAAGAGAACAACAATTCATACTTTTTTAGACTCTGAGTTTAACCTTTTTTTTCTTAAAAAAAATTTTTTTTATTTTAAAGGTGTGGGGTACATCAAACTTACAAGCTTCTACATAACAAAAGAAACCATCAAGAGGGCGGGGAGTCAGCCCATAGAATGGGAAAAATATTTGCCAATTGTTTATCTGTCAAAGGCATAACATCCAGGATCTACAAGGACTCAAACGTGCTGAAAGGAAAAAAAAAACACAACTCCATTAAAAAGTGGGCAAAAGACACGAATAGACACTTCTCAAAAGAAGAGATACAGGCAGCCAACAGACACATAAAAAAGTGCTCAGTCTCACTAATCATCAAAGAAATGCAAATCAAAACCACATTGAGATACCACCTAACCCCAGTAAGAATGGCCATCATTAATAAAACCAATAACAGATGCTGGTGAGGATGCAGAGAGAAAGTAATGCTTCTACACTGCAGGTAGGGATGCAAACTAGTATAACCTCTTTGAAAAACAGTGTGATGATTTCTGAAAAAAACTAGAAATTGACCTTCCATATGACCCAGCAATCCACCTAGGGAATATACCCAGAGGAACTCAAATGATTCTACAAAAAAGATACCTGCACACACACATGTTTATTGCAGCACTACTCGCAATAGCAAAAACATGGAATCAACTGTGCTGCCCAACAAAACTGGACTGGATAAAAAAAAAATGTGGTACATATACACAATAGAATATTATGCAGCCATAAAGAAGAACAAACATATGGACTTCACAGCGACTTGGATAGATTTAAATTTCATATCACAGAAACAAAGAGCAGAGTACCATATGTTCTCACTCATAAGCGGACCTTGAACAATTATAATAATACTATAAGAAAGTGATTGGCAGTAGTGGGAAACTGCCAGGGGAGGGGGGGCACCTCATCAACAAGGGTACTTGCATAATGAACATTTGTATACGTAACCCTGAATTGTACCCCACATCTTTAATAAAGAAATAAAAAATGTTCATTATGCAGGTATTCTTGTTGATGAGGTATGCCCTCAGCTATTTTTTCCCCTAGTGGCTTACCTAGCACAAAATAAGAAGTATGGCACACAAAAAATCAGTAGGAAATTCACAGAATGTTCCCCAAACTAAAATGTACTGGTTCAGTGCTCAATGTTTTTGTTTCCAAAAATATTAAAAAAATTCTACAAAATGTATTTATAGATTACAGAATAAGAAGGAAAAGAACTAATCTATTGAATGCACTCTGCTTGAAAGTAAATCTCACATGGAAGTTGGTGAAGGTATAAATCAATAGAATGCAGTCATTTTACATCTTTTCAAGCTAGGCAGAAAAGGTGCTGTCCTGATTAAGAAAGACAAAAGGACACTTGCCCTCTACCCACAGATACACACACCACTCAAGGGGAAGATGAGGTAAACCAGATCAACATCTAAAGTTCTATGTTTTGTGCACTATCTAAACATGCCTCAGCAAAAGGGCAAGTGAGCCTGGAAGTCTAAGTTCTATTTGCCTCGCTGGACTCTATGGCTCTCTGAGTGTGGGGTAAGCCGACTTAATCTGGTATGCGCCTTGGCCTAATTTTTCTACCCAGAGGCAGCGCCTTTTCTAAGGCCCTGTCGAGGCTTGCTGTGACTTAAAGATAAGACTACATTCTTCATGATATTTTCTTTGTTTAAATGTAGCATTTCTTGTGTTTAATGTCTTACGTGCTTCTTTCTTTCAGCAAGTATTCATCAAGTCCCTTGCCTGTGCCAAACACTGATACCATGAGGAACAAAACACAGCACCTGACCACAAGTAGTTTTTAGTCTAGTGACCATGAAGACAGTAACCAGATTACAATGCAATTCCTTTTACTCCTTTGTAGGGCTCTGCTCTTAAAATTGCTGTTATTAACACTGAAGCTGATAAAATTAAGATTTGGTAAAAAACAAAGTTCTGGCTCTCATACTAAGTGAACTATCACAAAAACAAAGAACTGAATGCCGCATGTTCTCACTCACAAGCAGGCCCTGATCGCTGACCACACTAGCACAAGGGTGGGATCGAAGTTGTTGGACATTGCTTGGAGGAGGAGGAAGGCAGGAGAAGTGGGGAAGGGGCAACACGTGGCCCACTCTCAGGAGGAAAGGGGGGCCAACTAGAAGCCCAAACTTCACCTGCATGCAACCCACTTGTGTAGTAAATCTTCACTTGTCCCTCCGCCCCTAAAATATTTTGTTTTATTGTATTTATGTTTTTGAGCCAGAGTCTCACTCCGTCTCCCAGGCTGGAATATAATGGCATGCTCACGACTTCCACAGACTCGACTTTCTGGGCTCAGGCGATCCTTCTACCTCAGGCTTCCAAGTAGCTGGGCCTGCAGGCATGCACCACCTGGCTAATTTGTTGATTTATTGTAGAAATGAGGTCTCACCAAGTTTCGCAAGCTGGTCTCGGACCCCAGGTCTCAGGCAGTCGTCTTGCCTCCGTCTTCCAAGTTCTGGGATGAAAGGCGTGAGACACCACACCCAGTAAAGGTTTTTAAAATAAATAAATGCAAAGTAGGCTCAAAAAGAAAGAAAATATAGGGTCTAGAAGGATCTCATTTCCAAAACAAGCCAGATCCTGCTATGTTACAAAAAACCTGCTGCAACAGTCACCATTTCACTTGATGAATTTTGTCCCATTATTCAGAAAACTTTCCTGCATCTCCGGGATCCAGGAAATTGTAGAATTTCCTACTGGTTCCACAGTTTGAGGACTTTAAAATTAGTCTCCCTAGGTCTAATACAAATTCTGCCTTTTATTTGTTTATGACACAGAACAGGTTCTGTGCATTGTTCCTCACTTGCTAAATATGGATTTTATAATAATAGGCTTACCTCACAAAATTGCTATGAGGATTAACTTGAAATAAATCACATAAAGTGACACATAACTAAGTATTCTATATTTTCTGCATGTTTTTTAAAGTTTGCAAATCTAACATTGCTGGCAAATTTGAATCTAAGGCTTTGGGATGTTTGGGGTTTGTCTTTTGTTTTCACACTTATTATCTCCCTTGGTTTATTTTCACTTTGTCAACAATTCTCAAAAAAATTTTTTTTACCTCATGAGCTGCTCACAATTACCATGTAGCTGAGGTCTGGTTTTCTGCAAGAGTATTGAGTAATGGTAGAAATATCAGTTCTGAAGTCAGAGAGTCCAGAGACAGACCTTGTCTCTGTGACTCCTCAATTCTAATGTATTTGACATCAGGATCTTAGAACAAATGTGTGTATATAAGGTCATGTTTTTTGCTGTCCTTGGAAAGCTATTCAACCTATAATGTGCAGCAAAAAGGGAACACTCTACATTTTTGATGGGAGTGTAAACTAATACAGCCTCTGTAGAAAACGGTGTGGTGATTCCTAAAAGACCTAAAAATCTACCTTCCATATGACCCTGCAATCCCCCTACTGAGGATATACCCAGAAGAACTCAAATCACTCTATGAAAAAGATACCTGCACTCACATGTTTATTGCAGCATTATCTACAATAGCAAAAGCAAGGAACCAACCATGCTGCCCATCGAAAGAGGACTGGATACAAAAAATGTGGTATATATACATGATGGAATATTATGTAGCCATAAAGAAGGACAAAATTATGAACTTCACAGCAACTTGGATGGACTTAGAGGCTATCATACTCAGTTCTTTGTTTCACATCTATGACAGAAACAAGAACTAGGTATC
>NW_006975828.1:0-722 GCF_000164805.1 Carlito syrichta | reverse complement strand
TAGACCCATCTCTCTCTACACATATACAAATCAACTCAAAAATAGATTACATAAGATCCCAAGCTATAAAACTACTTAAAGAAATATATAAGGGAAGCTTTTCATAACATGGTCCAGGGAAATATTTACAGGCAACATCAACAAAAAATGTCAAATGTGACTATATAAACTAGAAAGTTTATGCATAGCAAAGAATATTATCAACAGAGTGAAAAGACAATGTATAGAATAGGAAAAATATTTGCAAATTATTCATCTATAGAATAGGAAAAATATTTGCAAATTATTCATCCATGAACTAACATAGATAATATAGAAAAAACTCAACAGGAAAAAAAAAAACTCTTTAAAAAAAGTCAAAGCACCTGAGTAGACATTTCTCAAAAGAAAACATATAAAAGGCCAGTAGGTATATGAAAAACACTTCACATCATTAATCATCAGGGAAATGCAAATCAAAACCACAATGAAGTATCACCTCACTCGAGTTAGAGTGACTATTATATATATATATATTTATAAAAAAGCAGTAAATGCTGGTGAGGATGCAGAGAAAAGGGAACTGTTATGCATGGTTGATGGGAATGTAAATTAGTGCAACCATTATGAGAAACAGTATAAAGGTATCTAAAAAAATGAAAAAGAACTGCCATATAATCCAGTAGTCTCAACTCCTGTGTATTTATTCAAAGAAAATGAAATCCCTATATCAAAGGGATACA
>NW_006975827.1:0-654 GCF_000164805.1 Carlito syrichta | reverse complement strand
ACCTATCTAGTCAGCTGGCTATACAGTGACATAAATAGTTACATAACTAGCCTGCTCGCTCACCAGCTGATTTAACTAGCTGAATTAACTAGCTAGCCAGCTGGCTAGCCAGCTGAATTATTTGCCTAGCTACCTAGCTAGCCAACAGGCTAGCCAGCTGACTTAACTAGCTGCCTTAACGAATAGCCAGCTGGCTAACCAGCAGAATTAACTAGCTAGCTACCTAGCTAAACAGGTGAATAGCCAGATGACTTATCTAGTTGACATAAATAGACACCTGATGGCTAGCCAGCTGACTTAACAATCTACATACCTACATAGCCCACTGGCTTGTCCGCTGACATAACTACCTAACCACCTAGCTAACCTGCTGTCCAGTGAGCTGACTTAACTAGGTGACTTAAATAGCTAGCTATCTGGCTACCAGCTGACTTAACTAGCTAGCTATCCTGCTAGGCACCTGGCTAGCAAGCTGACAACTCTCTGACTTATCTAGCTAGCAAGCTGAATTAACTAACTAGCTTCTTAGTTAGCCAGCTGACTAAACTAGCTGTTTTACCTAGCTAGCTACCTAGCTAGCTATCATGTAACTAGATGACAACTAGCTGACTTATCTATCTAGCCAACTGACATATCTAGCTGACTTAACTAGAT
>NW_006975826.1:0-759 GCF_000164805.1 Carlito syrichta | reverse complement strand
TTTATGCTAATAACTGATATGTAAAAACATGGTTGATTTTTGTAATTTATTCTATTGAGCAACATTGTAAAATTTAATGATCAGTTTTAGGAATTTATTTGTGGGTTATTTTGGTTATTCTATAGAAACAAATACATTATCAATGAAACATTCAGAGTTCATTCTTTTTCAATTCTTATGCCTTGTCTTAGTGACTTTCTGCTGCTATAATAAAATACTGCAAATGGCATGATTTTAGGACAGCAGACATTTTTTCAAAGTCAAAGTGCTGGCAGGTTCTGAGTCTGGTGAGGGCCTAGTCTCTGCTTCCACGATGGTGCCTTGAAAGCTTTGTCCTCACATAGAGAAGAGGGAGAAGGGAGCCTGGCTAGTTCTCCATCTTCTTTATAAGGTCATTAATCCCACTCTTGAGAACCCTGCTATTCATGGTAGCCACCTTGTAACAGTCCCACCACTCAGTGCTGCTGCATTTGGGATTAAGTTTCCATGTAAATTTGGAGATGACACACACATTTAAACAATACCATTCATTTATTGTTCTTGCCTAATCCTACTGGTTAGGACTCCAACGTGGTGTGGAACAAGTGGGGATAAGAGTCATTATTGCCTTATCCCCAGTCTCCAAGGGAAAGCTTGCCATTTCCCCATCCAACATGATGTTTGCTGAGGGTTTTTGTAGACATCTTTTTGCCCAGTAAAGCAGTTCTCTTCAATTCATAGTTTGTACAGAGTTTCTATTTGTTCACTTGTTTTTGCTTT
>NW_006975825.1:0-714 GCF_000164805.1 Carlito syrichta | reverse complement strand
TCGCCATATTTTTAGGGTGTCTTTCGAAAATGGAACCAGGATCTGGGTTCCAATTCCACAAGAACTTTTATGGGAGTCTTTCTGTTGATATCCAAGCAACTGGAATTCTATGTCACCAGGAAATATCTTGGCATCTTGCTGAGAATGAAGCCGAAATTTCAGTAATGGGAGTCCTCATATTCAGAACACTACACGACCTCTTGCTACGGAAGAATAAGGAATCTTGGTTACATGAGTCCTCCATCCCAAAAACCTACAGAGCGTCTTGCTAAGGCATAACCACCAATCAGATTTTGGGAGTAGGAATCTGGATAATGGGAGTCCTCAGTACAGGAAACTGCACTGTCTATTGCTAAGGAAGAATAAGGAATCTGGTTTACACCTGTCCTCAATCCCCAAAAAAACTTCAGGGTTTCTATCTGAGGGCTAAACACGAATTTGGGTTTTTGAAGCATAATCTAGGGAAATGAAATACTCATATACAGGCAACTGCACGGACTTTTCCTAAGAAAGAATAAGGAATCTGGTGACATGTGTTCTCAATCCCCAAAAAACTATACGGTGTCTTCCTAAGGTCTAAACAAACACCAGGGTTTCGTAACATGTATCTCGGAAAGGGAGTACTCATATACAGGCAACTGAATGGTTGTTGCTAAAAATAAGTAACCTGGGTTTTACGAGTCCTCGGTCCTGAAAATCTATAGGGCATCTTGC
>NW_006975824.1:0-684 GCF_000164805.1 Carlito syrichta | reverse complement strand
TGAGACTCCTTGATAAAATAAATCAAAAACTAAGCTAGGTGTGGTAGCATGCACCTGGCATTTCTGGCAACTTGGAAGACTGAAGTGAAAAGATCGCCATAGCCCAGCAGATTGAGGCTGCAATGACCGTGAGCGTCCCTTTGCACTCCAGCCTGGGCAACAGATTGAGACTCCAACTGAAAAAAAAAAAAAGGAATTTAAAAAGTCATTATCATGCTAATAAACTTGAAGACATGACACTTCTGAACAAAATTAAATTTTACAAAATTAATTAGAAATTAGTGTAAAATATTTCCACAATACATGAAAAATAGTACAAATACACTATATGTTCTGGCAGGAAGATTCAACAGTGTCATTAAGTCAACAATCCTGTAGTTGGTTGATTGGTTGATAAGTTGAATATCACACTAATATAGATACCATCTGTTTGTGTCCTGAAGATAGACATTTTCTTACATGGAAGTGTATTTGAGGTAAAAATCCATTAAAGGTCTGAAAATAAAAAAAAGAGTGACATCGTATATCGAAAAGACCGGGAAACTAAACTAGTGTGATGTTTGCTTTAAAAACACGTTTTGGGCCGGGCTTGGTGGCTCAGCCTGTAATCCCGCGCCTTGGGGAGCCTGAGGTGAGTGGATTGCCTGAGCCCGCGGGTTTGAGACCTGCCTGAGCAACTTGGTG
>NW_006975823.1:0-816 GCF_000164805.1 Carlito syrichta | reverse complement strand
GAATACGGTGATGCATAAGCCCAAAAAAGACATCATTTCAAGATGTAAATGGCCAGTGAATTCAAATGGAGCTGAGAGCCTCTGTGGGATTGGGTCTGAAAAAGACCCAGTGGGTGCTAGAATATCGTTGATGGCCCTTATCAGAATAATTCTGGAATAAAAAGATGAAGGCAGAAATCAGATTGTGGCACATTGAAGAGTTAATACAAGACACACCAGAGAAAGCGAATGTTGACAATTCTTTTGGCGTCCTTATAAGAATCAGGTCCTCATGAGAGAAGCGATGGGGAGTGGGTCAGAGAGAGGGCCTGAGGAGAGCCGTGTGGACTTGGAAACGCTGTGAGAAAGGGAAGGAGCCAGCCATGCACTTGTGAAGGATTGACAGGTGGTATGAAAAGCTGCTCTTTGGATTAAAATCCAAAACATTTTAGTGGAAGCAATCATTACCTTTTTTTGTATTGATGTGTCATTGTACATATTTTGGCCATACACATGCATTCAATGTGTAACAACCAAATCAGGGTAATTGGGACATCCAGCACCTTCAACATGTATCTTTTGTTTATGTTGCGAACGTTACAGTTCTTCTCTTCTAGCTATTTTGAAATGCACAATAAATGACTGTTAGCTATACAGGCCCTACTATGCTATCAAATACTAGAATGTGTTCCTTCTACCTCACTGTATTTTTGTCCCCATCAATCAACTTTCCTCTTTCCCCTTCCTCCCTTTCCTTCTGAGCCTCTGGTGATCACCATCCCACTGTCTACCTCCACGAGATCCCCTTTTTAGCTCCCACATGTCAGTGAGAACATG
>NW_006975822.1:0-718 GCF_000164805.1 Carlito syrichta | reverse complement strand
TACAATTTGCTGAAGGCTCAGATGATCATCAGTGTATTTTTGAAATAATGTATTTTGTAATTAACATATGTACTTTAAAAAAATAATTCAATTCACTTAATAGACTACAGTATAGTGTAAATTAAACTTTTATTTGCACTGAGAAATCAAAAATTTTGTATGGCTTTCTTTATCACCACCTTCATTGTGGTGGTCTGGAACACAATTCGCAATATAGCTGAAGTATGTCTGTGTAAAGAAGTCTCAAATTGTAGATAGCAAAATGAAGGAGAAAACAATAAAAATATTTTAATGAGATATTTATGTTTTATCATAATCTTTTTTTTTTCCGAGTTGGAGTATCACTCTGTCACCCAGACTGGAGTGCAGTGGCCACTCCTGGCCACTGCAGCCTCAACCTGCTGGGCTCCGGCGATCCTTCCACCTCAGCCTTCCACATAGCTGGAACTACAGGTGCACACTACCATGCCTGGCTGATTTTTTGATTTATTGTAGAGATGAGGTCTTGCTGCCCAGGCGGGTCTCGAATTCACAGGCTCAGTCACACTCACCTCAGCCTCCCAAAGGCATGGGATTACAGCTGAGCCACCGAGCCCAGCTCTATCATGTTCTTTTTTTTTTTTGAGTTGGTGTCTCACTCGGTCACCCAGACTGGAATGCAGCGCAGCCTCGACCGGCTGGGCTCCAGCAATCCTTCTGCCTCAGCCTTCCAAGTAGG
>NW_006975821.1:0-831 GCF_000164805.1 Carlito syrichta | reverse complement strand
TGAGGGCTGGAAGGCAGTCACTGTGTGCTAATCAAATAAATGTCTATAAAAAAATAATAATTTATTTATGTATTTATTATAGAGTTGTGGTGTACAAGTGAGGATTGAATACAAATAAATGCTTTCTGGTTCCTCAGGTACATCTGAGTGTCACAGCTATATGCTGATGCATAACAAAATTACTCTAAAATTTTTTGGCACAAAAACAACTTTTTAAAAATGGATTACAGATTGTGTGGGTCAGGAATTCAGGCAGGTCACAGCAGGAATGACTCATCTCTCTTCCACAGTGTATGAAGTCTCAGCTGGGACAGCCCAAAAGGCTGGTGGCTGGCTAGACATATCTGTCTTGACATGATCTCTCCACTGGCTGGCTTGGGCTTTCTAATAGTCTGGCAGTCTCTTCTTCCATGGAAATGGAACTTCTTACAGGGAAGCTCAGGATTCCAAAAGAGCAAAGCAGAAACTACCAGTCTTTTTAAAAGCTGGTCTCAGATCACATTTAACATCATCTGTCTGTCACCACTGTCACGGCCAGCCCAGACTCAAGAGGAAGGTAGTTAGACTCCATCCTTCAATGGGAAGAGTGTCCAAGAAACCTACACAGGAAGTCAGTGTGCAAGAAACACTCAAGGGACTGAAAGGGATCTGTGATGATATATACAAATGCTTAGCACAGTGTGTGGCCCATGGCACTCCTCTAATAAATAGTTACTATTTAATAAGCAGCAACAATTCTTTTTTTCTGATGTTGCTATTGGTGAGTAATATAAATTATATTCCTCCAAATTCTGAAGGAAAGGACACTGAGAGATAAAGTCAAGTACCGTT
>NW_006975820.1:0-5655 GCF_000164805.1 Carlito syrichta | reverse complement strand
AGTTCCTTTTCTAGCCCATAGAGGCTATGCTGGCAAGAAGGTAGAGGATGTTCCCTAGGGCTTGAGGTGTTGTCATGTGAGTGGGGAAGAATGCACATTGAGGGGAGGTATGAGAGGGTGTGGAAGACCAATTAGGGATTCTGAAGCCTAAAGCAGATGGTGACATACGGAAGTACTAAGTTGTTTTACCCAATAATTGTTCCTGGTACATGCCTTTTCCAGGGAGCCCTTTGGAGTCCAACTCAAAAGCACATTGTGTCTGTGTGAGGGGAAGGGATAGGGGGTCATGGTCTTGTCTACATTTACCTTGGAAACGTGATGCTGCAACAGTTATGGCTGAAAGACAAAAAACCAGAGAAATAAAATGAAAGAATGAAAGTTACAGATGGGTCAAAGTAGGAGAATGGAAATTGGTCACACTCTGAAGGGGAACATGAATTCAAGGGATGGAGTCCAGCAGGAGGAGGAGGTGGCATCACTGTTTACATGCCTGGGAGCAGCCCTGGTCACCCAGTGGGAAGAAGGAAAGAAGGAATGGCTCTCAGCATTCACCGACTAGATCACTCTGCCACTCTCTCCTTGTGTCTGTGATTCTACTCAATTAAAGTTTAATTTTCCCACTCCCCTTAATCAGGAAAGACTGCTTCTTCTTTAGTGATCAACTTATCCTAGATTAGCTGAGTCCTGAAATTTACAACTAATTTTCCATATTAACGGAATACAGCTTCCTGGGAAAACCAGAAAAGCCCTCCATCCTAATTCTGACCTCTATAGTTCTTATTGAAATGTGAGAAATGAGACTAGACCAATTTGGTGTTGAATTAAACTATTTCAATAAATATACCAACTGTATAGAAATAGATTATATTAATATCTGGAAATTTCACTATTAATTGATTAAATACTTGAATCCAAGAGAGCCCTGGGTGCAATCACATGGCACCTACGGTAGACATGTCACTGGCGCTCATCGTCAGAATAGAACTGAGCTCCCTCTGAGGAAATACACACCTCCAGTTACCCTATGGCAGCATTCTAAATCACAGTTGGTGAATCCTTATGGGCAGAAGCACAGACTCATAATCACGTGACAACCCTGCTTAACATTCCCAGTTGGCAATAGAGCCAAATGTGTTTGGACAAGTTATTTATCTCCCTAAGCTTCAGTTCACTCATCTCTCCAATGGGCATCTTAACAGTAATTGCCTAGTGGGGAGAAGGAGGGTGATTCATTCAACCCCATGACCCAAGGCTCAGCTCTGGTAGCCTGCCACAAACCAACCTGTCACTCTTAACTTTCTCAGGAAAGTTAGAAGCTTCCTGAGAAGCTTCATTTGATGAAATGAAAGCTTCATTTCTCACATTAAATGATATTTTTAACTTGGTCATTAGTAATTGTCATAATAGTCTAGAATCTATTCTAAACGAGGTTAAAACAGAACCCTATGAGCATATTCTAGCTGTCCTTTCTGGGCCTGAGGCTGCATTGGCCTTTGAGGTGAAAAGAAAAGTCTCTCTACTGCTAAAGTATCTATATAGTCTGCTCTGTAAGATATAGATCATGGTTTTCCAGAATGCAGACCTCAGCTACAAATCCTTAAAGTACCTGTTACATTGAGTGACATATCTGGTCTGGACCCACCTGCTTCCTTGACCTCCTTTCATCTAGATTCTTAGTTCCAGATCTCGAAGCAGGAAGAAAAGTCATTTGAGTGATTTAAGAGGGCAGACTTCAGGCTATGAGTTTAATGATTATATCAGGGGGCAACTCAGGAAGCTTTAAAAAGATAACCAATCTTCAGTTTGTCTCAAAGGAGTATTATGGTTCATTAACTCCTCACAGGAGTTAGGGTGTTCAGTATTTTGCACCCGAGGATCACCTAGGTTGACTGATTTGGCCAAGTTCACACAACATGTTCCTACTGCTGACTGAAAGCCAAGGTCATCAACCTCCTTTTCAGCAAGTTGCCTTTCTGTCTCCTGATTTCATCAAAAACAAGGAAAACAAATGGAAGACACATTGAAAAGTGTTCAATGTGGACCCACTATAGCACCAACAGAAGGTATAAGCTGTTATCTGGCAAAGATGGAGATGAACATCTGAAGCTGAATGTTAATTTTTACCAGAATAGGCCAAGCTGAAGTGGTGCTGGGTGCCTTGAAGGAATCTGGGAAGGGGATGAGAGCACCCAGTGAGGGAAGAAACAGCCCCTAACGTGAGTGTGCAGTTGGCAAAGGTGAGCAACACAGGAGAAATGTGCAAGGCAGGAAAGGACTGAGTGAGAATACAAGTGCAGAGAGCCACGAGGCGAGCAGGAAACAAGAAGCTCAGGAAGGAAAGGGGAAAAGAAGAGGAACACAGGAAGGGAGGGGGAGAGAAGAAGGAACATAGAGAACCAGAGAGAGAATGAGAGTGAAAGAAATGATGAGCTCTCCCTGAGGAGATATACACCCCAGTTTCTCACGGCGGCAACTAAATTCAAGTTGGCCAGTCCTCATGCATGTCATGCAATTCGCAGGGCCATCATGCCACTGAAGGGGCAACTAACTCTGCTTCTTCCAGGAAATACCTAGCTCTGGGTTGGGAGCTCTCTTTATTGCTGCTCATTAAGTTGTTGCAGCTACAATGACCACATGCCAATCCAGTGGGGCAGAGGCAGGATAACCCTCCTGCAGTGAGATTTCCAGGATCTGCACTTAAATCTTTGCATTCTCCCTCTCATGCATTTAGTCAGGGTCTGTACTCTAGGACTTGTCTGTTGTCACATCACTTAAAATGCAAGACTGAATCTGAACCACTTGGGCCTTACTGAGTGGGCCCAGTCTGGTTCCTGCAGAATCTCAACATAATCTCTACTTAAGGCAGAATGGAACCCCACATAGCATGTGTCAAGAAGTGTTGACACAGATGTCCAGAAGTGTTAACAATCAAGTGGATGTCTGTTCAGTACAGGAACATTCCTCTGTTTTCCCTTTATCTCCAGCACAAAGGAGGAATTGAGATGTTTTGCATGAAGGGGAGTCTCTTTTAGCCTGTCAGCCATAGGGCTTATTTCTTTCTTTCTTTTTTTTTCCTTTCTGAAAGCAGCATTTATTGAGAGGTCAGAAAAGCTCCCACAGTGGGAGGGAACCCGAGGGGTTTGCCTTTTTTTTCCATAGGGCTTATTTCTATGCAGCAAGCAAACTACAACACCTCTGAGGTTAAACAGGAAAGCAGAGGCCAGGAGAAAGAGCCCAGGAGCCCTTTGTTACCTGTACTGAGCAGCAACGCCTGAGCAAAGGCTCTGAACAGTTCCATCATGAGCAGGGCTTGGCACCAACCTCAGAGGTGAGCTCAGCTCTGGTAGCTTAGGGCTTTATAGAGTCACTCCTATGATCTGATCTCCTGCCTGGAGCCAAGTTTAAGCAGGCTGCAGCATCTGAGGGTGATGCATGGCCATCTGGGTGGCCTAGAGAGGGAGTTGTAAGACGTGGCTAGATGCTAATGGACACTTGTCTTCTCAGTCGAGATTTGGGTCCTCTGTTAGCCCTAGTGCAATCCAGTGGGGAGACGTTCCTTCTCCTTCCTCTCCAAGTGGTCTTAAAGGAAGAATCAGAAGTTTATCTCTGGCCAACCTGACCTTGTCTGTGCAGCCCTCCTGCCTCATTGTAACTTATAGTATTTTAACATTTATCACACTGCAAAAGCCTCACAATAGCTGAGAGATGAAGCTGACCTTGGACTGTGAACACAGAGGAATCGAGGCCCATAGTAACCAAGAGACTTGTTCCAAAGGCCTAAGGCACAAATGGCAACACCAAGATTAGTTTCTAGTCTCCTGACTGCCTGGCCTTTTCTAAAGCCCTATTTCACTAGATGGAAAGACACAGGTTAGGATAGGCCCCCTTAGCTGTTCAAGGTATGAGTCGGTAATACTGGTGCAATTTTCAGGTGGGTGCACCTGTGTGTGGTGTGAAACTTGAGCATACACATTAGGTGATTCTTAATATACTTAATTAAATCAGAGTCAAGAATATAGGAGGAGAAAGCATTTAGGACATACAAGGTTTCTGTTGAAATAAATTATCTGCACATCTGGCTACTGAAGCTGCCCGTTGTAACGTGACACCAGTTTTACCTGTAGCTGCTGAGATAACTTGATGCAACTCTAAGACTAACTTTGCCCCCTGCTGTCCCCATCAATTGGAGTTTGTTAGAATCCCAAAGCTTTACAGCACCAATGAATTGGACTGCGGTAACATTTTTCTTTTTAAATAAAACCTTCAACCTTCTCTGATTTCTTCAGACATTCTGAAGTCCACCTGGTCTACATGTGTGTATGTCTCAAATTGGAAAACTTCTTAAATAGAATATTAATTTGAGATTAATCTTTATATTTTAATGCTGAATTGGACAATGGAAATTTCCACATTGACAACACAAGTACCCATGTCTTCAGTTACTGTACATGTATCATAGCAGGACTCACATTGTCTCAGACCCAGGACAGTAGCATGGTACAAAGAACACAGCCCAAACCCCTGTGGGAAACAGGCAGGCAGTTTCTCAAAGAGTAACAAAGAGAATTATTTTATGACCCAGCACTCCTTGAAAATGAAGAAAATATCCACACTAACACTTGTGCATGAGCAATCATATCAGTATCAGTATTACTAATGCCCGAAAATGGAACCAACCCCAATTTTCATTAACAAGTGGATCAGTGGATTCTGGTATAGCCATTCATGGAAGGAAGGTTTTCAGCCAAAAAAAAAAAAATGGTAGCCATCATGCATACAAAGAGCTATAACCATTTTATACAATAACTGGACAAAATAGGTTTTTACTTTGTTGATTTCTAACCAATCTTGATTTTTACCAAAACTATTTATATGCCTTCTTTATCAAATATACTAGAAAAAACCCTAACTTTCAGCCGTACTCGGTGTCTCAGCCTATAATCCCGAGACCCACCTGGGCAACTTGGCGAGACAATAAAGCAAAAAAAAATTAGCCGGGTGTGGTAGCGAGCGCCTGTAGTTCCAGCTACTTGGAAGGCTGAGGCGGAAGGATCGCCGGAGCCCAGCAGGTCGAGGCTGTGGTGGCTGGGAGTGGCCATTGCACTTCAGTCTGGGCGACAGAGTGAGACTCCAACTCAAAATAACGAAAAACAAAACAAAACAACAACAACAAAAACCCCTAACTTTAAAATGTGTGCCTTTCTTCAGTTTCCAGGGGAGATGGAATATTTTTAATGCCTGAAGTTCAACTGCAGCCTTTTTGGGGTATGAAATGCCTGTTCATATCCTCAGGCTAATTTTCTACTGCATTATTCTCTTTCTTCTCATGGATCAAAAGCTGACTTTGTTTTTTCCAACCCATAACACAATGTACACAAGGCCCTAATGGGTTCACAGTGCAAAGGAACTTTCCAACTCAAGAAGAACAGGGTGAAACTTTTAGGCTAGGAGCCATCCAGTCACTGAGACCTCCTAGCTGAGGGATGGAGGTGGCAGCAAAGGTGGTCATTTTTCTCCTTGCTCAGAATTTAATCCTAATTCTTCTTGGGTTTCCATCTCTGAGTATTACTAATACAATCTGTAACACTTCCTCAATATTCTTCCTTCTTCTCTTTCCTCAGATACCCTGTGCAATTACCCCTCATTCACCTGATT
>NW_006975819.1:0-629 GCF_000164805.1 Carlito syrichta | reverse complement strand
TAACATTCCAGAGACATTACCCAGCCAAGAGGCAATTTCCATTCTTAACTTTCTACCCACCTGACCCACACCAGAAACGGTACCCCATTAATCAACCTTTTATTTTTTTATTTTTTTGAGTTGAAGTCTCACTCTGTTGCTCAGACTGGAGTGCAGTGGCACGCTCACAGCCACCCATGTCCATCTGCTGGGCTCTGGCAAGCCTTCTTCCTCAACCTTCCAAGTAGCTGGAACTAAAGATGCATGCTACCATGCCCAGGTAATTTTTTATTTATTGTAGAGATGTGGTTTTGCCAAGTTGCCTGGTTGAATCTCGAACTCATGGGCTCAGGAAATCAACACTTCAGCCTCCCAAAGTGCTGGCATGACAGGCTGAGCCACCAAACCCTACCTCAGCTTTTCTAAGGTAAGAAAGTTGCCAAGCACCGTGACTTCTAGAGGCAAAGGTGTCTTTGTATCTGGACACTTGCTGGAATATCCCCAAATTAAAGGAAGATGGACTCATCTCCGATAGAGAGAACCCCACGGAACATGCAAATCAAGGCGCCTCTGCAGTAAAAGATAGGTTGACCCAATCTCTTTTTTTTTGTTTGAGTTGGAGTCTCACTCTGTCGCCCAGCCTGGAGTGC
>NW_006975818.1:0-596 GCF_000164805.1 Carlito syrichta | reverse complement strand
TCCAAGTAGCTGGAACTACAAGTGTACACTAACCACACCTGACTTTTTTTTTTAATTGTAGAGACAGGGACTCACCAAATTGCGCAGGCTGGTCTCGAACCCCGTGAACTCAGGCAATCTTCTCACCTCAGCCTCCAAAATTGCTGGGATTACAGGCTTGAGCCACCGTGCCCAGCTAAGGCTCCTTTATGAAGACTATTGTACTGTGGTAAATGGAAAGTCACTATAATGTATCCACATAACCCTATTTTTTTTTATATATACACATATACACATGAACCAACATATATATATGTATATATAGACACAAATTTATATATGTGTGTGTGTATATATAGGCTTCTTTATATATATATATATATATATATATATATATATATATATATATACATACAGACACACAGTTACAAATATATAACTAAAATTATATATGCTTATATGGCGAGATTATGGGAAATTTAATTTTTCTTTATTTTGTAAGATTGTTACACCAAATGTATTCGTTTTATAATAAGAAAAGTAACCAAAATCTTTAATAAAAAATAAAATTAAAACATAGAACTCCTAACTTTCTTCCTTCTTGACTTTCCTAATTT
>NW_006975817.1:0-740 GCF_000164805.1 Carlito syrichta | reverse complement strand
GGGTTCTCTCTATCGGAGATGAGTCTATCTTCCTTTAATTTGGGGATCTTCCAGCAAGTGTCCAGATACCAAAGACACCTTTGCCTCTAGAAGTCACGGTGCTTGGCAACTTTCTTACCTTAGAAAAGCTGAGGTCAGGTTTGGTGGCTCAGCCTGTCATGCCAGCACTTTGGGAGGCTGAAGTGAGTTGATTTCCTGAGCCCATGAGTTCGAGATTCAACCAGGCAACTTGGCAAAACCACGTCTCTACAATAAATAAAAAATTAGCTGGGCATGGTAGCATGCATCTTTAGTTCCAGCTATTTGGAAGGTTGAGGAAGAAGGCTTGCCAGAGCCCAGCAGATGGACATGGGTGGCTGTGAGCGTGCCACTGCACTCCAGTCTGAGCAACAGAGTGAGACTTCAACTCAACAAAATAAAAAAATAAAAGATTGATTAATGGGTACCGTTTCTGGTGTGGGTCAGGTGGGTAGAAAGTTAAGAATGGAATTGCCTCTTGGCTGGGTAACGTCTCTGGAATGTTAGATGATACTCTTAAGTCTTGATTTTCAGTAATGTCTCTTGCTGCCCTGGACCATTTGATTATTGGATAGGGGTGAAGAATAAGAAGGAGTTTTGAATTTGGGGGATAAAACTTCAGAGATAAGTCAGTAGTAGTGGCTGCCACTAGTGAGAAAACTACTTTGCTCTCTTTCCCATAGTTTCAGTCATCCCACTGCAGAGTTGAAGAAGAATGGGGG
>NW_006975816.1:0-719 GCF_000164805.1 Carlito syrichta | reverse complement strand
TTCTCCCAGATTCCATGCTGTATCTAGAGTATTAAACTTATCTTGTTTTATAGCCATATGCCTTCACACACACCGGAAGCATACACAACGTATCACTATTATCTTTGGGGCAGAACCTTTCTCTGGCTCTTTATTTTCCCCTTATAGGTATAGTGACACTAGAGGGATGCCTTACTCTGTCCCTCATTCATCTTTTAGTAGGTTGCATTATTTGTTCAGATAAGACTTGATTATGTAAATTTTAGCCAACACAATATGAAGGGATATTACTTATACAGTTTTTTGATGGAAGAGTCATCATAAAGTTTGCCACGTATTTCCTCTTTTTAGCCATGAATGCGCTAAAGAGAGACCTGTCCTCAGCTAGCTATGAGTTCAGGAATGAAGTCATGAGCAGAATCCACATATGAACAATAGTGGTTTTATGTGAGCAAAAAAAAAAAGATGTGCTATCGTAAGCCATAAAAATTTAGCATTATTTGCATATCACTATGATAATTTATATTAATCTGGCTGATAGTCCTTCCAAGAAGAGAAGTTACAAGTAATCTGATAAATTGCTTTGGAAGGAGTTGAATTTGGTTTTATATACTCCTTGCTCTTCTCTTTGGCAGCAAGTTGCTTGCAAAGTGCACACATTCTCTTAGGCAGTTGAAAAATCACTGAAAGACTGCCATTATGAGGAATAAGTTTATTTCAAAGTACATTTTCAAGTCAAT
>NW_006975815.1:0-707 GCF_000164805.1 Carlito syrichta | reverse complement strand
CCTCAGTTTGGGTCACAGAGCCAGACCTTGTCACCAGAAACATCTAAATCATACACAGATTCTCAACTGCACATGTTTGTGTTCACAGGGCAACTGGCTTAAGAGCCAGGAAAATGGAATTGGGGAAGAAATGTCCCCAGATGAGGGATGTGTCCCCTGACCTTTCCTGGTGGAAGCTCCCCATTTCAGAGTCAGAGGGTCGGTGAGCCTGGGGCACATTTCTCACCACTGAGAGGACAGTCACCACGAACCCTGCCAGGCAGCCACGGCAACTCCCACACCAAAGTGGAGGCAGCCTTTTGGGGGGTTTGTGCCTGGAAGGTGCTGAGCTTGGGGGACCCTCACATGTGGAGTGGCCCAAGGGGGTGGAGTGGAGGCAGGAGCTGTGCAGGAGAATGATTTATTTCTCTCTTTCTTTCTTTCTTTCTTTCTTTCTTTCTTTCTTTCTTTCTTTCTTTCTTTCTTTCTTTCCTTCTTCTTTCTTTCTTTCTTTCTTTTTTTCTTTTTTTCTTTCTTTCTTTCTTTTGTTCTTTCTTTCTTTCTTTCTTTCTTTCTTTCTTTCTTTCTTTCTTTCTTCTTTGTTTTCTTTCCTCACTACGTTGCCCAGGCTGCTCTCAAACCATCCAACTTGGGCAAACCTCTTGGCCTCGGTCTCCCAAACTGTTGCAATCACAAGCCTTCCATTTGGTCATCATCCTAGTCTTCTT
>NW_006975814.1:0-517 GCF_000164805.1 Carlito syrichta | reverse complement strand
CCACCACTCCACCTGCTTCATTCCCCAGGGTAGACCTACTAGTTTCTCAAAGGTGCTGCCTTGTAGAAAGGGAGGATATGACTCTGAAGCCTTTGGGGAAGTAGGGACAGATGTGAGACTCATGCTTGTCTACTCAGCAATTGGGGAGGCTGAGACGGGATAGGGCCTGAATGCATAAGCTCCAGACCAGGCTGGTCACAATAGCAAGCCCCTACCACGACCCTAAGCAAAAAGCAGAAAACACTGGTTGAGGGTAGGAATTGGAAATAGGATTGCCTCCGGCTCAAAATTCAAGACCAAGCAGGAAGACCAGGTTTTCAACCAAACGGAAAATCAGTGATTGCCACAGTTTGGGAGGTCTATGCTGAGAGGATGGCCAAAGTTGAGTGCTGTGAGTGCAACCTGGGTAGCCTAATGAGGAAAGAAAGAAAGAAAGAAAGAAAGAAAGAAAGAAAGAAAGAAAGAAAGAAAGAAAGAAAGAAAGAAAGAAAAAAGAAAGAGAAAAAAGAAAGAAAGA
>NW_006975813.1:0-2062 GCF_000164805.1 Carlito syrichta | reverse complement strand
CCCCTCTCCTCTCTCTCTTGGTCTCTCCAGCATGTTCTCTTGCCCTCTAGTGTTCTGCCATGGGATGATGAAGTGAAGCCCCTTGTCACATGTAGCCCTTCGACCTTAGTCTTCCCAGCCTCCAGATACTGTAAGAAATAAATGTATTTTTTCTACAGTAGAATGGTAGCAATACTAATGCCATAACTGTAGATAGTTTGAAACGATGTTTCAAATAAAGGATTAGTTTGGATTCATTAGTTTGAATGTACAGGGCTCTATCACCAATGTGTTTGCATCTACTGTATAAAGTAAAAGATGCATATCAGGAACCACTACTTAAGACCAAGGTAGCTTTACTATTCCCCCACTCTCTGCTTTGTTCTCTATATCATCTTAAGATCCTGGAGTGAGAAACAGGAAGAAAAAATCGTACTTGCTTATTTGAAAAACAGCTCACAGAATGCATGGGGGAGGAAGGAATCATTTAAAAGCTAGATATATATGATACTTAAGAATATATATGTTCCTTTTCCCCCAAGGCATCTAGTGGTATTTCAAAGACATTTCTCTTTCTGCACCCGTCTTCATTGAAAACAATTTTCAATACTTATTCTTGGGACTGTATATATTTGCATATATGAAACATAACCATTTTAAGAAGACCAACTTAGAACATGTGTTAGTACTAATATGCTGGAAGTTAATCTTAAATCTATACTAGTTCTTTAAAATAAATATTGAATGATTTCTATTTTAAATATATTTCATACAGTTTTATATTCTAAAAACGTCCTTTCAGGGAAATTATGGGGAAAACCTCTTGAATGGTAATTGCACAACTACACACTTATCCATTTTTAAAGCTACCTGAAAAAGAAGATGGTGATCCTGTAGAAAATTATTCATGCAAATATGAAACTTTGTCATATCCTGCTGAAGAAAGGTATCTAGTTCAAGAATAAAGATCACCTGTTTGTGTGTATCTGTCACTCAAATTTCCAAATCACAAAGAATAAAAGAGAAGGTGACTGCTAGATAAAAGTAGTTCGCTCTATTGATTAATGTATTTTCTTTTCTCGTCAATGATTTTTTTTCCATATGCCACTCTGTTAATTCATGTAAATGAAGTAGGAAATCAATAGCATGCAGGAATAGTGTAACCTATCATGAATTTCTCTTGTGGCATCATAAAGCTAATGTTGACCATGTACCTAAATAAAAGCATCATTTATAGAATACAGGGGCCTTTCCATTCTTATGAATATAAAGTACATCATAGTTTATGTATATCTAAGTTTCCAGTCATCATTTTATATTCCAATGGCAAAACTATTTTTTAGATTGCTGGATTTTAGCAAGACTACATTTTCCAGAGTGCTCCACAGGAACCCAGAATGTTTCTCATTATGAGGAATCTGTGATCACATGAGTGTGTGGAAAGCCTTGTATAAAAAAGTTTTTAAAATATTTATTTTGTACATTAACTTTTGTTGTATGTTTTCTGAAAAATGTTTAATGTACAGATGGATATTAGAGCTCTCTCAGAGAATGCGTTGAAGAATTTCCATACTTATTTTACATTTAAAAACTTAGTGACCATTTCATGGAACTACTGTTTTGAAAACCATATTTGGCCAGATGTTGAACTAAAGGAGCATGGGAGTTACTTTTCCCAGATGCAGGCTTTGTACATGACTTTGCAATCTCCAAACCACAAGCTACGTAAAAATTGTAAGTGGATTATTTTTTCAGTGACCCCCTCATAAGTTTCTGGTCTTTCCAGAAAAAAAAAAAAAACATCCTTGAAATATTGGGAGTTAAAATAAGATAGAAAAAATGCACAAATTATGGACATAATTAAAAATTTCCCAGAGAAGAAATTGGATTAGGAAGATTAGATGCATCCAAGCTCTGTGGGTGTTTCAATAGCTCACAAAAGGACATTGGCATTGTCAAAGGTAGCGATTTAGACTATAAATTAGAACCAGAAATTATCACAGTTGGAAAGGATGTGAGAGACATCTTGGTTCAAGTCCTTTATTTAGGAGATGACAAGAGTGAATCCCAGAGAAGTTGGGTG
>NW_006975812.1:0-739 GCF_000164805.1 Carlito syrichta | reverse complement strand
CTTATACTTCCTTAGCAATACGACATGTAGTTTCCTGTATATGACGACACCCCATTACCCAGCTTCCTGTTTCACTCTGCAGGATGCTGAGACAGTTTCTGGTGACCGAGAATTCCAGTTGTTTGAATATCAAGAGAAAGACGCCCATAATGTTCTTTGGGAACTGGAATCCAAGATTCCTCGTTCCCCTTCACAAGACCTCCCCAAAATGTGGAAAATTCAAAACCTAACATCCCAATTCCGACCTGCCCACCCACAAGAATTTCTGTAGTTTGAGGTCACCAGAATCGAGGGACTTTGTACCAATACGCCCTTTGATTCTGGGGAACATGATTATGGTCATAGATGTTCCTAGGACACAAAAGGATTTGTAGGGTCAGATCCTTGATTACAACTAACAAGAGGACCAGAATGTTTCTGTGGATCTGTAATGACAGATTTAGCATATCCACGAAGCAAGTAGCTCTGAAAAATATAGGGACCCAGCAGCCCAGATTGCTGATTAAGCCTTATCAAGAGGCCCTGTGGATTCCGGTTAATGAGAACTCCTAGAACCGGATTTCCTTTTTTTCTCAGCAAGATGCGCTGATTTTCCCTGTCGATGTGGATTCCAAACTCTGTATACAAATAGACAGATGCCCAGAAGTTTCCTAGGGACGTGGAATCCAAGATTCCTGGTTACGTTTAAAAAAACGTACTAATTTTTTGGCAACTGCCAAACCCTTGTCCCCTCTCAAAT
>NW_006975811.1:0-755 GCF_000164805.1 Carlito syrichta | reverse complement strand
TAGAAGCAGATCATGGGATAAAGAGGAAAGCACAAGTCGTTTATTTGAAGGTGACTGAGGAAACACAAATGGAGGAGTGGAACAAAGAGGAAAAGAAGGAGGCTAAAAAGGACAGGTAGTTAAGCAAATTACCATTGTAGGCAACTTGAACTTAGTTCTATAGGGAACACCAGTAGGCAGAAAATAATTCTCCACTTCCACCCCACCTAGAGATCAAATGAACCTTGAGTGTAGGTAGTTATATGCCAGCCCTCATAAGACATCATATCATGGCTATGAATTAGTTCCTGGGTACTTCTGGTCTGCTACACATGTGAGCAGAGAAGACTCAGGAAGCCGGAGAAACCCACATGAAAGAGGTGGTGGTGGTCATGGTGTTGGAAGTCGGACAGGTATGCACGGAATGGAAAGGGCCAAGGTGATATGGGTGGGCCCTTAGGAATGCCTGCTGTTCTGCCATATACAAGACCTCACTCTCCTTGTCTTACAGCTGAAGGAAAGGACTACAAGGCCTTAGAGGAAAGCAGAACCATAGCACCGAAGGTGCCTAGATCCTAAAATTATCCCTTGGTAGGCTGCTCACTGACTGGGACAATTAGCAAGAAATAAACAATTATGCTAAGCCACAAAAACGTAGGGATTGCTTGTTATAGTGGTTAGCCCCTCCTGAGAAGTGTAGGGAGAAAGTGGATATTTAAACAGCCAGCCATATCCACTGCTTAAATCCTGGGATTGGTGGGTAACAGATAATGCCA
>NW_006975810.1:0-668 GCF_000164805.1 Carlito syrichta | reverse complement strand
GTAGCTATCTAGCTGACTTAAACTAGCTAGCTACCTACCTAGCCAGTTGGCTAGCTAGCTGACTTAACTAGCTGAATTAACAAGCTAGCCAGCTGGCTAGCCAACTGACTTAACTAGCTCGCTACCTAGCTAGCCAGGTGACTTATTTAACTAGCTAGGTACCTAGCAACGTGGATAGCCAGCTGAATTTTCTAGCTGACATAATCAGTTAGCCAGGTGACTAGCAAGTTGACTTAACTAGCTAGGTACCTAGCTAGCCAGATGGATAGCCACTTGAATTAACTAACAGAATTAACCAGCTAACCAGCTGGCTAGCCTGCTGACTCAACTAGGTGACTGAACTCATTAGCCAGCTGGCTAGCCAACTGATTTAACTAGCTGTTATCACTAGGTAGCCAGGTGGCTAGCCAGCTGACTTAACTAGTTATCTGTATACGTATCCCTCATGCTTGCCAGCTGACATAGATATCTAGCTACCTAGATATCCAGCTGGCTAGCGAGCTGACTGAACTAGGTGATCTAACTAACTAACCAGCTGACTAGCCAGCTGACTTAACATGTTAGCTACCCAACTATGCAACTGGTTACCCAGCTGACTAAACTAGCTGACTTAACTAGCTAGCCTGCTGACTTTACTAGCTGAAATAACTAGCTAAATACCTAGCTAG
>NW_006975809.1:0-754 GCF_000164805.1 Carlito syrichta | reverse complement strand
TCTGAGAAGGGAAACGGTGGAAATAGTTGGGGAAGGGTGAACCCATCTAGAGCTATGGACTGAAAGTCTGAGAGAGGCAAGAGTCTCTGAAGACTATAAAGAATCAGAGTCAGTATAATTCCCAAACAGTAAATTAGTCTGAGCATTTATATCAGGCCTTGCTTCATGGGCATACAGCCAGTGCAGTTGCACAGTAATGCCATATGATCACCATCTTGAAGTTCTTAATAATTTTTTTCCTTGAATTTGTGTTTTTTCAAAAGTCCAGTGAGCCAACAAAACTTGTATGGGGGCTTGAAGGCACTTTCTCAGCTGAGCTGCGGTTCTGTCTGCCACTACCTTCCCCACCACCCCTGCACTGGTTCTCTGCCATCTGCTCCCCACTGTCTGGGCCTCTAGGCAAGTTTGTACTCCTCTTGCTCACCTCCATCCTGCCACCTCTGTCACCCTCTGCCAGCACAGTCATCTGGTCTTGTCAGCAAAGGAGACCCTTTCTGCCATCATCCTTCACAATTACCTTACTCCTGGCAGGGACACGGGGAGAATAAGATTTGGGGGCATGCACCCCAAATCCTGTGTCTGGGCAGGGCATGACTTCAACCATCCCCACCCAGGCTGCACCACGTGATATTCTGAGGCAGATCAGGGCCAGCCCCTTGTCCTCATGTGATCCAAGTATCAAGTGCATCCTTTTGCCGTGGTTGCCATTTCTTGGGGGTCCCTCTTCGGCCAAGTGTTATTTTGGCCACTGTGG
>NW_006975808.1:0-704 GCF_000164805.1 Carlito syrichta | reverse complement strand
CAGGAAACTCACGTAATATTGCTAAGGAAGTAAAAGGAATCTTGGTTACATGAGTCCTCAATCCCAAAAATTACTGGCCATCTTCCTAAGAGGTAACCATAAATCAGGTTTTTGAAATCGGAATCTGGGTATTGGGATTTCTCACATACAGGAAACTTCACTTCCAAAAGCTAAGCAAAAACAAGGAATCTGCGTTACTCGTGTAATCCATCCCAAAAATACTTTAGGTCAGCCTGCTATGGGCTAAACACAAATCAGGGTGTTTTAAGCATGAATCTGGGGAAGTGGAGTCCTTATGTACAGGCAACTGCATGATCTTTTGCTAAGAAAGAATAAGGAATCTGGGTTACAGGAGTCCTCATTCCTAAAAATCTACAGGGCATCTTGGAATGGGCTAAAAAATAATCAGAGTTTCGAAGCAGGATCTAGGTAATGAGAGTCTTATTATACAGGAAAATACACAGCCCCTTGCCAAGGAAGAAAAAGAATCGGGGTAATAGCAGTCCTCAGTCCTTAAAATCAACAGGCCATCTGCTGTGGGCTAAACAAGAATCAGGATTTAGAAAATGCAACATAGGTAATACCAGTCGTCATATACAGATTCTACAGGATCTCTTGCTTAGGAGAAATAAGAAATCTGTTTTACACGGTTCCTTCCTCACAATATCTACATGACATCTTGCTAAAGGGCTAAACAAGAATCA
>NW_006975807.1:0-767 GCF_000164805.1 Carlito syrichta | reverse complement strand
TTTTTTTTTTTTTTTCAATTAATCAGTATTTTTTATTATGGTTTTGTGGGGTACAGTTAAGGGTTAGGTGTACAATGACGTTTCATTCAGGCACCCTGTAGATAAGAAAGTGTTTTCCCATCCCCCGACAGATATTTGCTACTGTTAATCCCATCCCCCTCCCCCCCATAGTTTCCCAGTACCATCAGTCATTTTCTTATAGTATTGCATTGGATGTTCAAGGTCCATTATATGAGTGAGAACATGTGATATTCGGATTTTTGTTTTTGTGAGAGGTCACTCAGTATTATAGACTCTAGTTCCATCCAGGTTGCAGCGAAATTCATGATTTTGTTCTTTTTTATGGCTGCGTAGTATTCCATCGTGTATATGTACCACATTTTTTTAATCCAGTCCTCTTTTGATGGGCAGCATGGTTGTTTCCAGGTTCTTGCTATTGTGAACAATGCTGCGATAAACATACGTGTGCAGGTATCTTTTTTATAGAGTGATTTGTGTTCTTCAGGGTATATTCCCAGTAGGGGGATTGCAGGGTCATATGGAAGGTCAATTTTTAGAGCTTTTAGGAATCGCCACACTGCTTTCCACAGAGGTTGCACTAGTTTACACTCCCACCAACAGTGTAGAAGTGTTCCCTTTTCACCACACCCTCTCCAGCAGCTGTTATTTTTTGAGTTGTTGATAATTGCCATTCTGACTGGAGTTAGGTGGTATCTCAGTGTGGTTTTGATTTGCATCTCCCTGATGATTAGTGAGGTTGAGCATTC
>NW_006975806.1:0-660 GCF_000164805.1 Carlito syrichta | reverse complement strand
TTCTAGCAAAAGATCATGTAGTTGCCTGTATATAAGGACTCCATTTCTCCAGGTTCATGCTCGAAAACACCTGATCGTGTTTAACCCATAGAAAGACGACCTGAAGTTATTTTTGGGATTGAGGACATGAGTAACGCAGATTCCTTATTCTTACTTAGCAATAGGCAGTGAAGTTTCCCGTCTGTGAGAACTCCCATTACCCGGATTCCTACTTGAAAATCTTGATTCATGGTTACTTCTTAGGAAGATGGCCTGTAGTTTTTGGGATTGAGGACTCATGTAACCAAGATTCCTTATACTTCCTTCGCAATATGACATGTAGTTTCCTGTATATGACGACACCCATTACCCAGCTTCCTGTTTCGCTCTGCAGGATGCTAAGACAGTTTCTGGTGACCGAGAATTCCAGTTGTTTGAATATCAAGAGAAAGACGCCCATAATGTTCTTTGGGAACTGGAATCCAAGATTCCTGGTTCCCCTTCACAAGACCTCCCCAAAATGTGGAAAATTCAAAACTTAACATCCCAATTCCTACCTGCCGACCCACAAGAATTTTCTGTAGTTTGAGGTCACCAGAATCGAGGGACTTTGTACCAATACGCCTTTTGATTCTGGGGAACATGATTATGGTCGTAGATGTTCCTAGGACACAAAAAGAG
>NW_006975805.1:0-810 GCF_000164805.1 Carlito syrichta | reverse complement strand
TTGCTGAGGATTGTTCTGACTATTCTTGGTCATTTGTGTTTCCATTATGAATCCCTGTGATGTTTTTCCTAGGTCTGAGAAGAATGTTGCTGGTAATTGATAGGTATTGCATTGAATCTGTCGATTGCTTAGGTAAGATGGATATCTTCACAATGTTGATTCCTTCCAATCCACGAGCATGGGATATTTTTCCACTTGTTTAAGTCATCTTTGATTTATTTGAGCAGAGTTTTGTAGTTTTCGTTGTAAAGGTCTTTCACGTCTCTGGTTAGAAAGATGCCAAGGTATTTCATTTTTTGTGTGTGGCTATTTTGAATGGAATTGTACTTCTTATTTGGGTTTCTGTTTGTTTATTATTGGTGTAAAGAAATGCGATTGTCTTTTGCACATTTATTTTATATCCTGAGGCTTTGCTGAAGGCCTTTATCAGTGTAAGGAGGTTTTTGACAGATTCTCTTGGGTTTTCAAGGTACACGATCATGTCATCTGCAAAGAGAGATAATTTGACTTCCTCTTTTCCTATTTGGATACCCCAAACTGCCTTCTCTTCTCTGTTTGCTCTGGCTAGGACTTCCAATACTATATTGGACAGGAGGGGTGAGAGTTGGCATCATTGCCTTGTTCCAGTTTTCAGGGGAAATGGATTCAATTTTTGTCCATTTAGGAGTATGCTGGCTGTGGGTTTCTCATAGATGGCTTTTACTACTTTGAGATATGTTCCCTGGATGCCTAGATGTTCGAGGGTTTTTATCAAGAAGGGGTGCTGGATTTTATCAAAAGCTTTTTTTGCATCTAATGATATAATCATGG
>NW_006975804.1:0-810 GCF_000164805.1 Carlito syrichta | reverse complement strand
TCATCCTTAGCCGGAGGTTGTGAAATTTCCTGTATATGAGGGCTCCCATTCTGAGATCGTGCTCAAATCCTGATACTTTTTCTCCCTAAATAAGACTCCCTGTAGGTTTTTGGAATATGTGGACTCGTGTAACACAGATTCCTTATTCTTCCATAGTAAGAGGTCATGTAGTTTCCCGTATATGAGGATTCGTGATTCGCAAATTCCTCCTTAATTCTCAGAAATATGCGAGATATTTCCTGGTGAACATAGAATCCAGTTGTTTGGATATCAATAGAAAGACTCCCATAGAGTACCTGGGAACTGTAATCCAAGCTTCCAGGTTCCCCTTAACAAGACATCATAAAAATGTGTAATATTCTAAACCTAATATCTCAATTTCCACCAGCCTCACCACAGGAAATTTCGGTATTTTGAGGTAACCTCACGCAAGGAATTTTGTCAGAAAATGCCAGTTGATTCCTGGGGAACTGGATTATGGTCGACGTTGTGGATAAGAAACAAACGAAATTGTAGGTTCAGATACTCAATTGCAACCATCGAAAAGACCGGAATCGCTTGGATCTGTAATAAGAGATTTTAGGTATCCACGTAGCAAGTAGCTGTGCAAAATGTAAGGACCTACAAGCCCAGATTCCTCATTAAACCTTATCAAGATGCCATAAATTTTAATTGAGGACCCCTGATCCCGCATTCTCTTCTCCTTCTCAGCAAGAGACTGATTTTCTCTGGGGATTTGTATTTCAAAATTCTGTATGCAAAGAGACAGATGCCCAGCTGTTTCCCAGGGAAGTGGAATACGTGATCCTG
>NW_006975803.1:0-910 GCF_000164805.1 Carlito syrichta | reverse complement strand
CCACCTGAGGCCCACAGGTTGAGGCCTTTGGAACCATGATCATGCCGCCGTAAACCAGAACAACTGTCGGAGAGTCTGGCAACAAAAATGATGTATTCCGGAAGCGCCCCAATGGGTGTTCACAGCACACCAGGGAAAGGTCTGTGTGGGCGAGGGAAAATGGAGAGGTAGGGGCTCTACCCACAACCAAAGGTGGCATGCAGGGCGACAGGAACCTGGACTGGCAGTGGCATTGCTGGACTGCCTAGATTGCTCTGTTACCAACAACCGCCTTAGCTCAGGGCCGTCTTTTCCATGAGCTGGTTTGGTCTCGAACCCAGGGCCTCAGGCAATGCTCTCATCTCGGCCTCCCAGAGTGCTGGGAAGACAGGCATGAGCCCCCTTTCCTGGCCTCCACCCTCCTTTTGGAGCACCACCTCAAGACCCGCTCTCTTCTGATGACCCAGAATCACTGAGAGGTCTGCTGGAGTCTACTGCTGAGCCCTCCCCAGGGTGGTGCCTGTCACAGGGGCGTGTGTCCACTAGGGCACCCATCCCTCTGCCCATCTCATTCTCTACAGTGGACTAGTTCTTTCCTGCAGGCCCTTCCTTGGGGAAAGAGAGGGGTGACTCTCAAACCTTTGGGAGGTGGGGATGGCCAGACGACTCATGGATGTCTCTTCGGCACTCGGGGAGTCTGAAATAGGAAGATCGTCAGAGTCTGTTAGCTCAATGACCAGTTTGGAAACCACAGCAAGTCCCCACCTCGACCCCAAGCAAAATCCAGAAAATGTTGGGTGAGGGCTGGCCTCAGCGGAAGGAGTGCCTCTGGCCTAGAGTTCAAGACCAGACAGGAAGACCAGGATGTAGACCAAATGAAAACACGGATTGCATCAGTTTTGGAGGCCCAGGTCAAGTGGATGGCCCGAGT
>NW_006975802.1:0-703 GCF_000164805.1 Carlito syrichta | reverse complement strand
TTCCCACAACTGGCAGTCATTTTTCTTATAGTATTACATTAGATGTTCAAGGTCCACTATATGAGTGAGAAACATGTGATACTCGGATCTTTGTTTCTCTGAGAGCTCACTCAGTATTATAGACTCTAGTTCCATCCAGGTTGCTGTGAACTTCATAATTTTGTTCTTTTTATGGCTGCGTAGTATTCCATCATGTATATGTACCACATTTTTTTAATCCAGCCCTCTTTCGATGGGGAGCATGGTTGCTTCCAGGTTCTTGCTATTGTGAACAATGCTGCAATAAACATATGTGTGCATGTATCTTTTTTATAGAGTGATTTGAGTTCTTCAGGATATATTCCCAGTACGCGGATTGCGGGGTCATATGGGAGGTTGATATTTAGAGCTTTTAGGAATCGCCACACTGCTTTCCATAGAGGTTGCACGAGTTTACACTCCCAGCAACAGTGTAGAAGTGTTCTTTCTTTGCCACACCCTCTCCAGCAGCTGTCATTTTTTGAGTTGTTGATAATTGCCATTCTGACTGAAGTTAGGGGGTATCTCAGTGTGCTTTTGATTTGCATCTCCCTGATGATTAGTGAGATTGAACATTTCTTCATGTGTCTGTTGGCTGCTCAGATGTCTTCCTTTGTAAAGTGTCTGTTCATATCTTTAGCCCATTTTATAATGGGGTTGTTTGTTTTTTTTCTTTCAGCAGGTT
>NW_006975801.1:0-535 GCF_000164805.1 Carlito syrichta | reverse complement strand
TGAGCACCAGCATGGGCAACAGAGTAAGACTTTGACTCAAAAAAAAAAAAAAAAAAATGGGCCAAAGTCATGAACAGGTACCTCAAAGAACAGACCATCAGCATGGCTTGTAAGCATGTGAAAATGTGTCCAATTTTTTTTTGGAGTCTCACCATTGCCTAGACTGGAGTGCACTGGCATGCTCACGGCCACTGCAGCCTCAACCTGCTGGGCTCAGGTGATCCTTCTGTCTCAACCTTTCAAGTAGATGGAACTACAGGGATGCACCAACACATCCAGTTATTTTTTTTTATTTATTGTAGAGACAAGGTTGTGCCGAGTTGCCCAGACTGATCTTGAGCCCATGGGCTCTCCACCATATGAACAGGATCATAGTGGGAAAGTGCTGTCTAGCCAGGCTCGGTGGCTCAGCCTGTAATCCCATGCCTTTGGGAGGCTGAGGTGAGTGGATTGCCTGAGCCCGCGGGTCCGAGACCCACCTGGGCAACTTGGCAAGACCTCATCTCTACAATAAATCAAAAATGAGCCGGGCATG
>NW_006975800.1:0-455 GCF_000164805.1 Carlito syrichta | reverse complement strand
CAAACTCCTCCACTGTCATGATACACCAGAGAGTATAAGAAGCATGCTGGAACTTCTATCAGATGTGACTTGGGATGTTGAAGCAATTTTATTACATCTTAAAGGAAATAATTACTTTAGCTGGCTGGATAACCTAGATCTATCCCAGAGGTTGAAAAGTGGCTTCTAATTCATTAAAAGACTCATATTCCCTAAATGAACCTATTAAAATACTGCAGGCACATCCAAATCCAAATAGGATTTCTTAATTTGCCCAAACTATTAAAAAAATTTATTTAATAGAAGAAATTAGACTAATTTTACTAAAATTTTACTAATTCTTGACTAATTGTCAAGAAAGACTTTTTAAAAGAATTATCAAGAACTTAATCCATGAGATAAAAATATTATGAAGCTACACAAATCAACAAAGTACACATTTCAAATCAGAAAATTAGTCAATAATGTATGAACAA
>NW_006975799.1:0-737 GCF_000164805.1 Carlito syrichta | reverse complement strand
TAATCAATGTTTGTATACCTAGCCTGAATTGTACTCCACATCTTTATAATAATAAAAAAATAAATAAAAACACAATTCAAGCTCAACACTATCATTAGGACTTCCTTACAGAAGTAATAAGCTTAGGACAGATTAGATTAATGTGAACATATCACATAAAAACGTGTTAAAAATAACGTGTGGAAGTGGCAAGATGGTGATGGGGCAACACAGTCTGTGAAGCCCTCTGCAAACGAGATCTGCAGTGGGTCTCTGACTCTCACCCTGGGGAGCTGCAAACCCCAACATCACAGCCTGCTCTTCATACAGAGCTCGGCTGTTGCCACCGCTGGGGCATCACAACAAACTGGACAATCACTGCAGCGCAAACAATGCTGCCACTGCCACAGCCAACACCCCCACTGCCGCCGCCATCGCTGCCGCGGCCTCCGTGACAGCCGTAGCACATCAAACCACCCAGGCCAGAGGCGATCCACTTTAAACCCCTTCAGGGAAGATCTGCTGGGATCACTGCCACCTCTCCTACAAATGAGAGGTCCTGTCTGCCCGCCTTAAGTCTCCTGTTGTCTGCCCTGAGACAGGCAGCCATCTTGTTCCTGTCCGGCCCCACCCCCTCTGGGGCGAGGAGCTGAGATAGCACAACCTGCTGGCAATTCAAGGTAACAACACCGAAACGGGAGAAGCAAGCTTGATAAAGACATAGACCAGAGTGGTGAACGGAGGGTAATCTGAACTGA
>NW_006975798.1:0-761 GCF_000164805.1 Carlito syrichta | reverse complement strand
AGACCCCTTCTCTGCACCCATCCAAACAGGTGGTCTGGGGTCAAGGTGCCCATCGTCCTGGCCACTCCAGAGGCTAAGGTGGGAGGATCACCACAGCCTGTGATTTTGAGGCTGGCGGTGAATAACAGTCTTGTCCCTGGGTCTCTGCCTGGGCCAGAGGCAAGACCCTGTCTCCAAAATCATCAGAATCGTACACAGATTCTCAAATCCGCATGGTGTGTTCAAAGAGCGACTGGCTTTAGAGCCAGAAAAAATGCGACTGGGGCAAAGAAGTGTCACCAGGTGAGGGATTTCTCCCTGTCCTTTCTTGGCAGAAGGTACTCAATGCTGATTCGGAGGGTCGGCCTGCCTGTGGCACAGTTCTCACCTCAGAGAGGAGAGCTGGCAGGAACCCTGCCATGGAGCCCTGGGAACACCTGCACCAAAGCGATGCCAGCCATTGTGGGGGGGGGGTTATGGATGGAAGGCACTGAGCTTGGGGAACCCTCACAAGTTGGAGGGCATGGGGGAAACAACTGGGGCCCGAAGGATGGAAGGAGAAGGGATTTCTCTCTTTCTTTCTTTCTTTCTTTCTTTCTTTCTTTCTTTCTTTCTTTCTTTCTTTCTTTCTTTCTTTCTTTCTTTCTTTCATTCCTTTCCTCAATAGGTTGGCCAGTCTGCTCTCAACATGCCAAACTCTGGCTATCCTCTTGGCCTGGGCCTCTTAAACTTCTTTGTTCATAGACGTTCCATTTGTTCAATATACTAATCTTCCTGCCTGG
>NW_006975797.1:0-1924 GCF_000164805.1 Carlito syrichta | reverse complement strand
GCATGCCCCTGCACTCTGGTCTGGGTGAGAGAGCAGGATTCTGACTCCAAATAATTATAATCACCACCCCCACCTCCACCACCCCTGCCTCCCAGCGTAAGGAGTCACCCTCAGGGATGGGAGATGAAAAGGCACTTTCTGTTCTGTCATTTATGGGAGGTTTCAAAGGTGGCCACTGGGCACGTCCATCCCACCCCTTCAATCAGGCACCCCAGAATTCCTGCCTCCACCCTCCACACTCATGCCCCACAGCAAAAATGTGTGTGAGCTCATGGAACAATCTGGAGCTAGGGCAGCTGTCAGGCACAGAGAAATCAAGGCAGCTCAACAATGCTGCGGCCAGTCTAGGTTCCAGATGCACTGTCTACCACCTTTAGGCAGAGGAGGGCCTCTTCCTCTCCCAATAACTCCATCTTCCCCCACCCACACGGATCTTTCCCTGGAGAACAGTGGACGCAGGTTATGACACATGTAGGAGGCATCTTTTTTGTTGCCGGTGTCTCCATGGGCCAAGCAGGGGCATGGCAGCATGACCGTCGCTCCCTGGGTCTTGACTTTTGTGGCTCAGGAGGTCCTCCCACCTCGGGCCCTGAGCAGCTGAGACTCTAGAGGGTCATCACACTGAATCGATTTTTGGACCTCTCGCCGAGAGATATAGACCACATCACCCTAGCTGGTCTCCAACCCCTGGGCTTAGGCAGCCTCCCACCTCAGCCTGCCAGAGCACGGGGCTGATGGCTATGAGCCACGGTGCCTGGCCTGGACTCGCACATTCTATTGGCAGGGACGATGCAAAGAAACGCCCCTGGATGTAGACCACTGCATCTTGTGTAGCTGGGACTGTGGGCACCACCATGCACGACTCCAGAGTTTGCATTACAGGGAGTGATGAGGTCGCACCACGTGGCCGAGGCTGGTCTTGAACACCTGGGCTCCAGTGGTCACATGCCTCAGCTTCCCAAAGCCACAGCCCAATTGTCTGCTGGTCCACCATCTTTCAGTAACTCTAGACCCAAGACTGGGACCTCCTTCCTAAATGATCTCTGTCTGTTCACAATGATCCCAAATCCATACCCAAATGGATGCTCTTCTTTTTTTTTCCTTTTTTCTTTTTTTTTCTTTGAGTTGGAGTCTCTCTTTGTCACACAGGCTGGAGGGCAGTGGCTCACTCTGGGCCACTGCATCCTCAGCCCACTGGGCTCTGTTGAGCATTTCCCCAGCCTTCTGAGGAGCCTGAACAACAGGTGTGTGCCACCACGCCCAGCTCATTTGGGATGGAGGGTATGGACGAGGTCTTGTTGAGGTGCCCACGTGGGTCTCGGCCCATGCACTCATGCTGGACACTGGCCTTAGCCTCCCAAAGCACTGGGATAACGAGGCTGAACTCCCAAGCCTGGCCTCGATCCTTCATCAAAAATGAACCAGAAGGACTGGCATGGTGGCCCACGCCTGAAATCCTAGCACTCTGGGAGGCTGAGGTGGTAGAATGGCAGGAGCCCAGGAGCCCAAGCCAACCCAGGTCACACAGGGAGGCCACGTCTCTGCACCCATCAAAATAGGAGGTCTGGAGTCGAGATGCATGTTGTCCCAGTCACTCTGGAGGCTGATGAGGGAGGATCACCAGAACCTGCGAATTTGAGGCTGATGTGATCGACGGTCATGTACCCTTTCCCCAGCCATAACCACAGAGCCAGACCCTGTCTCCAAAACCATCAGAATCATACACAGATTCTCAACTGCACGTGGTGTGATCACAGGGTGACTGGCTTTAGAGTCAGGAAAAATGAAATTGGGGGAAATAAATGTCCTTGGGTGAGGGATGTGTCCCTGGCTTTCTTAGTGGTAGGTTCTCATTGCCGCGTCAGAGTTTCAACCTGTCTTGGGCACATTTTTCACCTTGGGGAGGAGAGCCGGCAAGAACCTG
>NW_006975796.1:0-1029 GCF_000164805.1 Carlito syrichta | reverse complement strand
CCAGATACCAGTTTACAACTCTCAAGAGGGACAAGAAATGTTTCTGAAGTCCTGGAATATCTGATTCATAATACCCACAAGCCAAATATCTCTAAAACATGAGACGAGCTCAAAGCCCTGATTCTTGTTTATCCTGTAGAAAGACACCCCGAGAATTTTTTTGGTTTGGGGACTAGTGTATCAAAGATTCCTTATTCTTCCTTAGCGAGATGCCATGTAATGTCCAGTATATGAGGACTCCCTTTCCCCAGAAACCTGTTTGGAAACCTTGATTCTTGTTTAGACTTTAACAAGATGTCATGTAGATACTGTGACAGAGGAATCGTGTAAAACACGTTTCTTATTCTACTAAGCAAGAGATCATGTAGATTCTGTATATGAAGACTGCTATTATCTATGTTGCAGCTTCTAAACCCTGATTCTTGTTTAGCCCAGATTCCAACTTCAAAAACCTGATTCATGGTTACTTCTTAGGAAGACAGTCTGTTGTTTTTGGGATTGAGGACTCATGTAACCAAGATTCCTTGTACCTCTTTAACAATATGATGTGTAGTTTCCTGTATATGACGACTCACATTACCCAGCTTTCCGCTTCAATCGGCAGGATGCCGTGACAGTTCCTGGTGACCGAGAATTCCAATTGTTTGGAAATCAAGAGAAAGACTCCCACAATGTTCTTTGGGAACTGGAATCCTAGATTCCTGGTTCCCCTTCACAAGACCTCTCCAAAATTTGGAATCTTCACAACCCAACATCCCAATTCCGACCTGGCCGCCCACAAGAATATTTGGTACTTTGACATCAACTCAATCGAGGAATTTTGTACCAATATGCCTTTTGATTCTGGGAAACATGATTATGGTTGTAGATGTTCCTAGGACACAAAAGTATTTTTAGGGCCATATCCTTGATTACAACTAACAAAAGGACCAGAAAGTTCCTGTGGATCTGTAATGACAGATTTAGAGTATCGACGGAGCAAGTAGCTCTGAAAAATGTAGGGACTGAGAAGCCCAGATTGCTGATGAA
>NW_006975795.1:0-662 GCF_000164805.1 Carlito syrichta | reverse complement strand
CCAAGTAGCTGGAACTAAAGATGCATGCTACCATGCCCAGCTAATTTTTTATTTATTGTAGAGACGTGGTTTTGCCAAGTTGCCTGGTTGAATCTCGAACTCATGGGCTCAGGAAATCAACTCACTTCAGCCTCCCAAAGTGCTGGCATGACAGGCTGAGCCACCAAACCTGACCTCAGCTTTTCTAATGTAAGAAAGTTGCCAAGCACCGTGACTTCTAGAGGCAAAGGTGTCTTTGGTATCTGGACACTTGCTGGAATATCCCCAAATTAAAGGAAGATAGACTCATCTCCGATAGAGAGAACCCCACGGAACATGCAAATCAAGGCACCTCTGCAGTAAAAGATAGGTTGACCCAATCTCTTTTTTTTGTTTGTTTGAGTTGGAGTCTCACTCTGTCACCCAGACTGGAGTGCAGTGGCTGCTCCCGGCCACCGCAGCCTCGACCTGCTGGGTTCCGGCGATCCTTCTGCCTCAGCCTTCCACATAGCTGGAACTACAGGCACGTGCTACCGTGCCCAGCTAATTTTTTGATTTATTGTAAAGATGAGGTCTCTTCTGCCCAGGCGGGTCTCGAACCCATGGACCCAGGCAATCCACTCACCTCAGTCTTCCAAAGGCACAGGATTACAGGTTGAGTGACCGAGCTCATCTGACCCCAT
>NW_006975794.1:0-893 GCF_000164805.1 Carlito syrichta | reverse complement strand
TTTTTTTTTTTTTTTTTTTGAGTTGGAGTCTCACTCTGTCGCCCAGACTGGAGTGCAGTGGCCGCTCCCGGCCACCGCAGCCTCGACCTGCCGGGCTCCGGCGATCCTTCCGCCTCAGCCTTCCAGGTAGCCGGAATTACAGGCACGCGCTACCACGCCCGGCTGATTTTTTGTTATTGTAGAGATGAGGTCTCGCTGCCCAAGCGGGTCTCGAACCCGCCAGCTCAGGCAATCCACTCATCTCAGCCTCCCAAAGGCACGGGATTACAGGCTGAGCCACCGAGCCCGGCTCTATTAAGTCTTTTTAAGGGTAAACAGAATTCATTGATTCCACGTTCATTGGAATCTTCTGGGCATCTTCCTATTTGTATACAGAGTTTTGTTATCCACATCATGAGGGAAAATCACGACAACTTGCTGAGAACGAAAAGTAAATCCGGTTCTAGGAGTCTTCATTCACCAGAATCTACAGGGCCTCTTCACAAAGTTTAATCAGCAATCTGGGCTTCTAGGTCACTACATTTTTCAGAGCTACTTGTTCCGTGGATAACCTAAATCTGTCATTAGAGATCCCCAGGGATTTTGTGGTCCTCTTCATAGTTGTAATCGAGGATCTGGCCCTACAATTGCTTTAGTGTCCTGGGAACATCTACGACCATAATCAGGTACCCTAGGAATCAAATGGCATATTGGTTCAAAATCCCTCGATCAGGTTACTTCAACTACATAAATTTCTTGTAGTCGGGCTGGTGGGAATTGGGACTTTGGGTTTAGAAGATTCCACATTTTGGGGTGCTCTTGTTAAGGGGAACCAGGAATCTTGGGATTCCAGTTCCCCAGGAAACTTTATGGGAGTCTTTCTGTTGATATTCAAACAACTGGAATTTTATGTT
>NW_006975793.1:0-765 GCF_000164805.1 Carlito syrichta | reverse complement strand
CCCTGGCGTCAACCTGCTGGGTTCCAGACGATCCTTCTGCCTCAGCATTCTAAGTAGCTGGAACTACAGGTGCGTGCTACCATATCTGGTTAATTTTTGATTTATTGTAGAGGCGAGGTCTCATCTAGTTGCACGGGCTGGTCTCAAACCCGTGGATTCGAGCAATCCACTCACCTCGGCCTCCCAAAGTGCTGGGATTACAGGCTGAGCCTCTGAGCCTGGTGGAGGAGGTTGATTTTATAGACAGAAAAGGACTGACGAAAGCAGAAACAGAGAACAAAAGCAGACTGGTCATTTCTAAGTGATTATTTTTTTCTATAAAGCAGAGGGAACTTCCTTATCATGCTAGCTAAAACTAATTTGTTGGAGATTTGGGTATTCTCTTTCTCTCTCTCTCTCTCTCTCGGGTATTCTCTCTCTCTCTCTCTCTCTCTCTCTCTCTCTCTCTCTCTCTCTCTCTCTCTCTCTCTCTCTTTCTCAGTTTCACTGCAGGCAAATAAACAACTTAGTGTTGGCTTGGTGACCTGGAACGTCAGTCTGAGTAAATCCATTTGGGTTGGTCTGTTGGGCCTCGTGCAGGAGCTCAGTCCAAATCAATGGCCTCCTAGATACATTTTGTTTAACAAATGTGTTCTTCTTTCATAAAATAATTTGATAGTCAAAAGTAAGTAATCCTCCCTCTCATTTCTTTTTGTTGTTCTTTTTTCAATTTGACAAACAAAAGTATATATACATAAATATATGTAGAACATGATATCTTGAACT
>NW_006975792.1:0-805 GCF_000164805.1 Carlito syrichta | reverse complement strand
CAAACAACTGTAAATCTACGTTCATCAGGAAATATTCAACGAATTATTGAGAATGAAGCAGGAATCTGTATTATGGAAGTCTTCTTATACAGGAACCTAAATGGTCTCTTGCGACAAAAGAATAAGGAATCCGGGTTACACAAGTCCTCACATCCCAAAAAACTACAGGGAGTCTTACTAAGGGATAAAAATGTATCAGGGATTTGACGCACGAATCTGGGGAATGAGAGTCCTCATATACAGGAAAATTCACAGCCTCTTGCTAAGAACGAATAAGGAATCTGGGTTAACATATGCTCAATCGTAAATATCTACAGGGCGTCTTGCTAAGGGCTAAACAAGAATCAGGTTTTCATAGCAAAAATCTGGGTATTGGGAGTCTTCCTACACAAGAAATTACACAGTCTCTTACTAAGGAAGAATAAGATATCTCGTTTTCCCGTGTCCTCAATGCCAAAAATCTACTGGGCATCTTGATAAGGGCTAAACAAGAATCAGGTTTTCGAAGCAGGAATCTGGGGAAGGGGAGACCTCATATGCAGGAAACTACAGGGGCTCTTTCTAAGGAAGAATAAAGAATTAGGTTTCCCCGAGTCCTCAATTCCAAAAATGTACAGGATGTCTTGCTAAGTTCTACAAAATCTGGGTTTCGACATCCCAACATTTTTCTGAGCTGTTTCCTATTTGGATATTATTAATCAGTCATTCCAGAAGACCAGCAACATTCTGGTCCTCTCGATAGTTTAAAGGGTAATATGGCACTACAAGTCCATTTAGATTCTGGATCCTCTAACGCCAAATTCCA
>NW_006975791.1:0-7011 GCF_000164805.1 Carlito syrichta | reverse complement strand
CCCTTTCCCCAGAATCCTGTTTGAAAACCTGATTCTTGTTGTGCCATTACCAAGATGTCATGTAGATATTGTGACGGAGGAACAGTGTAAAAGAGGTTTCTTAGTTCTCCATAGCTAGAGATCATATAGATTCTGCATATGAGGACTGCTATTACCTATGTTCCAGTTTCTAAACCCTGATTCTTGTTTAGCCCACAGCAGATAGCCTATTGACTTTAAGGACTGAGGACTGCTATAACCCCGATTCATTTTCATCCTTGGCAAGGGGCTGTGTATTTTACTGTATATTAGGACTCTCCTTAGATACATCCTGCTTTGAAACTCTGATTCTATTTAGAACTTTCCAAGATGTTCTGTAGATTTTTGCGATTGAGGACTCATGTAACCCAGATGCCTTATTCGTTCTTAGCAAGAGGTCATGTAGTTGCCTGTAAATAAAGACTCCATTTTCCAGATTCATGCTCGAAAACACCATGATTCATATTTATCCCATAACAAGATGACCTTAAGCTTTTTTGGAATTGGGTACCTGAGTAACGCTGATTCCTTATTCTTACTTAGCAATAGGTAGTGAGGTTCCCTTTATGTGAGGACTCCCATTACCCAGAATTCTACTTCAAAAATTTGATTCGCTGTTACATCTTAGGAAGACGGCCTGAAGGTTTTGGGATTGAGGACTTATATAAGGATGATTCGTTATAGTTCCTTAGAAATATGACGTGTAGTTTCCTGTATCTGATGGCCTCCATTACACAGCTTCCTGCTTCACTCTGTAGGATGCCAAGACAGTTCCTGGTGACAGAGAATACCACTTTTCTTGATATAAGTGAAAGTCGTCCACATTTTTCTTTGGGAACTGGAATCCAAGATTCCTGGCTTCCCTTCACAAACCTTCACAAAATGTGGAATATTCCAAACCCAAAACCCCAATTCCCAGCTGCCCACCCACAAGAATTTTCTGTACTGTGAGGTCACAATGAATTGAGGAATTTTGTACCAATATACCTTTTGATTCTGGGGAATTTGACTATGGTCGTAGATATCTAGGGTCAAATCCTTGATTACAACTAACAAGAGAACCAGAAAGATCCTGAGGATCTGTAATGACAGATTTAGTGTATCGACGGAGCAAGTAGCTCTGAAATTATAGGGACCCAGAAGCCCAGATTGCTGATTAAACTTTATCAAGAGGCCCTGTATATTCCGGTAAATGAGAATGCCTAGAACCAGATGACCTTTTAATTCTCGGCAAGATGCCCTGATTTTTACTGTCGATTTGGATTCCAAATTCAGTATATCAAAAGACAGATGCCCGGAAGTTTCCTAGGTTCTTGCATTCCATGATTCCTGGTTACCATTAAAAGTACATAGTAAACATTTGGCAAGTGCAAAAACCTTGTCCCTTCTCAAAATAAAAAGAGACACAGAAAGGGAAGTATTACAGGGTTCACCTTAAGACCAGAGTTACATCCACATATGACAAGAAGATTCTTTTTGTCCTGGAATCTGTCCTTAGTTGTTCTGAGGAACCTAACGGACTTGGAGTGCCCAATACCATTTACAACTTTTAAGAGGACCAGAATTTTTCTGGAGTCCTGAAATGACCGATTCATAATATCCGAATGCTAAATTGCTCTGAAACATTTGGGGAGCTCGAAGATCTGTTTCTTGTTTGTCCCATAGCAGACAACCTGGAAATTCTTTGGATTGAGGGCACGTTCAACAATGATTCCTTATTCGGACTTCCTTGGAGGCCATGTGGTGTCTTGTATGTGAGGACTCTCTTTCCCTTCATTCCTGTTTCAAAACTCTAATTCTTGTTTAGACATTAGTAAGAAGTCATGCAGATTTTTTGATAGAGGACCCGTGGAAAACAGATTTCTTCTCCTTTATTAGCAAGACGCCCTATAGTTTCCTGTATTTGAAGATTGCTATTATCCACATTCATGCCTCGAATCCCTGATTCTTCTTTAGTTTTCAGCAAGAGGCCTTGTAGATATTCTGAACAGAGGACTCATATAACACAGATTCCTTACTTTTAGCATCAGCAATGCAGTTACCTGTATATGAGTACTCCTGTTCACAGATACATGCGTCGAAAGCTTGATTCTTGTTTAGATCTTAGGAAAACATTGTACACATTTTTGGAGTTTGAGAAATCATGTCACCCACATTCTTTATTCTTTCTTAGGAAAAATCAGTGCATATGCCTGTATATGAGGATTTCATTTCCCTAGTTTATGCTTCAAAAACCCAAATTCGTGTTTAGACCTTAGCAAGAAACCCTGAAGATTTATTGGGATGGAGGACACGTGTAAACCAGATTCCATATTCTCCTTTAGCAATAGACAGTACACTTTCCTATATGAGGACTCCCATTATCCAGATTCCTACTCCCAAAACGTGAATGGTGGTTATCTCTTGGCAAGATGGTCTGTAGGTTTTGAGATGGAGGCCTCGTGTAACCAAGATTCTTTATTCTTCCGTAGCAAAAGGTCATGTAGTGTTCCGTGTATGAGGACTCCCATTACTTAAGTTCCTGCTACATTCTCAGCAAGATGGCAAGATATTTCCAGGTGACCTAGAAATCCAGTTGCTTGGATATCAAGAGAATGACTCCCATAAAGTTCTCGAGGGATTGGAACCCAAGATTCCCGGTCCCTTTTCAAAAGACACACTAAAAATGTGGCGACATAGAAACCAAGATTGCTGATTAAAACTTATCAAGAGACTTTGACGATTTAGACGATTGACAACTCCAAGGACCGAATTCCCTTTCCATTCTCAGCAAGATGCCCTGAATTTCCCTGTCCATGTGGATTCCAAAACTCTGTGTACAAAAATGCAGATGCCCATATATTTCGTAGGGACTTGGAATTCATGGATCCTGGTTACATTTTAATAATTTGTACTAAATATTTGGCAACTGCAAAACCCTCGTCCCCTCTAAAATAAAGTACAAAAGGAAATTTAAAGATTACCAAGTTCATCTGAAGACCAAAGTTACATCCAAATACGGCAATATGATACTTTTCTTCCAGGAATCTGGCCTTAATTGTCCGAGGACCTTAAGGGATTTGACTACCAGATACCAGATTACAATTCTCAGGAGGACCAGAATGTTGCTGGAATCTTGAAATGACTGATTCATAATACACACACGTCAAATATCTCTGAAACATGAGACGAGCTTGAAGCCTTGTTTCTTGTTTATACGGCAGCAAGACACCCTGAGAATTTTTCAGATTCTGGACTTGTGTTTCACAGATTTCTCATTCGTCTTTACCAAGGGGACTTGTAATGTCCTGTATATGAGGACTCCCTTTCCCCAGAATCCTGTTTGGAAACCCTGATTCTTGTTTTGCCATTAGCAAGATGTCATGTAGATATTGTGACAGAGGAACCGTGTAAAAGAGGTTTATTAGTTCTCCTTAGCTAGAGATCATATAGATTCTGCATATGAGGACAGCTATTACCTATGTTCCAGCTTCTAAACCCTGTGTTGTTTAGCCCACAGCAGATGGCCTATTGATTTTAAGGACTGAGGACTGCTAAAACCCCGTTTTTTTTTTCTTCCTTGGCAAGGGGCTGTGTATTTTTCTGTATATTAGGACTCTCATTAGATACATCCTGCTTCGAAACTCTGATTCTTTTAAAACTTTCCACGATGCTCTGTAGATTTTTGGGATTGAGGACTCAAGTAACCCAGATTCCTTAATCTTTATTACCAAAAGATCATGTAGGTTCCTGTAAATAAGGACTCCATTTTCCAGATTCATGCTCGAAAACACCAGGATTCATGTTTAGCCCATAGCAAGATGATCTTAAGGTTTTTTGGGATTAAGGACCCGAGTAACGCAGATTCCTTATTCTTAGTTAGCAATAGGCAGTGAAGTTTCCTGTACGTGAGGACTCCCATTACCCAGATTCCTACTTTAAAAATATGATTCATGGTTACCACTTAGTAAGACGGCATGTAGTTTTGGGACTGATGAGTCATATAAGGAAGATTCCTTATACTTCCTTACCAATATATCGGGTAGTTTCCTGTATATGACGACCCCCATTACCCAGCTTCCTGCTTCACTTTGCAGGGTGTCGAGACAGTTCCTGGTGACCGAGACTTCCAGTTTTTTGGATATCAAGAGAAATACGTGCATAATATTCTTTGGGAACTGGAAACCAAGATTCCTCCTTTCCCTTCACAATACCTCCCCAAAATGTGGAATATTCTAAACCCAAAATCCCAATTCCTTCCTGCCAACCTCAAGAATTTTCTGTACTTTGACGTCACCTAAATCTAGGAATTTTTTACCAATAAAACTTTTGACTCTGGGGAATATGATTATGGTCGTAGATGGTCGCAGGACACAAAAGGATTTCTAGGGCCAAATCCTAGATTTCAAATAGCAATAGGACCAGAAAGATCCTGAGGATCTGTAATGACAGATTTAGTGTATTCACGGAGCAAGTAGCTCTGAAAATGTAGGGACCAGAAGCCCAGAATGCTGATTAAACCTTATCAAGAGGCCCTGTCGATTCCGGAAAACGAGAACCCCTAGAAAGGGATTTCCTTTTAATTCTCAGTAAGATGCCCTGATTTTTCCCGTCAATTTGGATTCCAAATTCAGTTTATCAAAAGACAGATGCCCAGTAGTTTCCTAGGTTTGTGGAATCCATGATTCCTGGTTACCTTTAAAAGTATGTAGTAAACATTTGGCAAGGGTGCTAATCCATTGACCCTTCTCAAAATAAAAAGAGACACGGAAGGGGAAGGATTACAGGGTTCACCGTAAGACCAGAGTTACATCCAAATATGGCAAGAAGATTCTCTTTGTCTTGGAATCTAGCCTTAGTTGTTCTGCGGAACCTAAAGGACTTGGAGTGCACAATACCATTTAATACTTTTAAGAGGACCAGAATGTTGCTGGAGTCCTGAAATGAGCATTTCATAATATCCGAATGCTAAATTGCTCTGAAACATTTGGGGAGCTCGAAGATCTGTTTTTTGTTTGTCCCATAGCAGACAACCTGGGAATTTTTTGGATTGAGGGCACGTACAACCATGATTCTTAATTCGTACTTAGTTTGAGGCCATGTAGTGTCCTGTATGTGAGGACTCTCTTTCCCTTGATTCCTGTTTCGAAACACTGATACTTGTTTAGCCCTTAGTAAGAAGTCTTGTAGATTTTGTGACAGAGGAACCATGGAAAACAGATTTCTTCTCTTTTATTAGCAAGAGTCCATATAGTTTCCTGTATATGAGGATTGCTATTACCCACATTCATGCCTTGAATCCCTAATTCTTCTTTAGCCGTCACAAGATGCTGTGAAGATTTTCAGGACTGAAGACTTGTATAACCCAGATTCCTTATTTTTAGCAACAGCCATGCAGTTACCTGTATATGAGTACTCCTGTTCACAGATACATAAGTTGAAAGCCTGATTCTTGTTTAGATCTTAGGAAGACACCGCATTTTTTTTTGGAGATTGAGAATACATGTCACCTACATTCCTTATTCTTTCTTAGGAAATGTCAGTGCATTTGCCTGTATGTGAGCATTTCATTTCCCTAGTTTATGCTTCAAAAACCCAAATTCGTGTTTAGCCCTTAGCAAGAAACCCTTAAGTTTTGTTGGGATGGAGGACATGTGTAAACCAGATTCCTTATTCTCCTTTAGCAATAGATAGTGTAGTTTCCTGTATATGAAGACTCCCCTTTCCAGATTCCTACTCCCATAACCTGAATGGTGAATAACTCTTAGCAAGACGGTCTGTATGTTTTTGGGATGTAGGCCTTGTGTAACCAAGATTCCTTATTCTTCAGTAGCAGCAGGTCGTTGTAGTAATCTGCATATGAGGATTCCCCTAATTGAAATTCCTGCTTCATTCTCAGCAAGACGCCTAGATATTTCCTGGTGACCTAGAATTTCAGTTGCTTGGATATCAAGAGAAAGATTTCCTCAAAGTTCTTGCGGAATTGGAACCCAAGTTTCCTGGTCCCTTTTCAAAAGACACACTAAAATGTGGTGACATGGAAGCCCAGGTTGCTGCTTAAACCTTATCAAGACATTTTGTAGATTTAGGCGATAGAGAACTCCAAGAACTGGATTCCCTTTCCATTCTCAGCAAGATGCATGGAATTTCCGTGTCCATGTGGATTCCAAAACTCTGTGTACAACAATGAAGATGCCCAGATGTTTCCTAGAGACGTGGGAATTCATGGGTCCTGGTTACATTTTAACAATTCGTACAAAATATTTGGCAACTACAAAGCCCTCGGTCCCTCTACAAACAAAGTACAAACGGAAATTTAACGATTGCGAAATACATCTTAAGACGAAAGTTACATCCAAATAGGGCAGTATGATACTCTTTTTCCGGGAATCTGGGCTTAATTGTCCAGAGGAACTGAAGGGATTTGTACTACCAGATACCCGATTACAACTCTCAACAACACCAGATGTTGCTGGAGTCCTGAAATGACTGATTCATAATACCCCCAAGCCAAATATCTCTGAAACATGAGATGAGCTCGAAACTTTGATTCTTGTTTATACCGCATGAAGACGCCCTGAGAATTTTTCGGATTGTGGAATAGTGTATCACAGATTCCTTATTCTTCTTTAACGAGGAGCCATGTAATGTCCTGTATATGAGGACTCCCTTTCCTCAGAATCCTGTTTGGGAACCGTGATTGTTGTTTTGCCATTACCAAGATGTCATGTAGATATTATGACGGAGGAACGGTGTAAAAAAGGTTTCTTAGTTCTCTTTAGCTAGAGATCATGTAGATTCTGCATATGAGGACTGCTATTACCTATGTTCCAGTTTCTAAACCCTGATTCTAGTTTAGCCACAGCAGATATCCTGTTGACTTTAAGGACTCAGGACTACTATAAACCCGATTCTTTTTCTTCCTTGGCAAGGGGTCGTGTATTTTACTGTATATTAGGACTCTCATTTGATACATCGTGCTTCGAAACTCTGATACTATTTAGAACTTTCCAA
>NW_006975790.1:0-6298 GCF_000164805.1 Carlito syrichta | reverse complement strand
TTAGCAAGAGACCATGTAGTTTCCTGTATATGAGGACTGCTATGACACACATTCATGCTTCGAATCCATGATTCTTCTTTAGCCGTCAGCAAGATGCCCTGTAGAGTTTCAGGACTGAGGAATCATGTAACCCAGATTCCTTATTTTTAGCAACAGTCGTGCAGTTGCCTGTATATGAGTACTCCCTTTCCCAGATACATGCGTCAAAAACCTGATGCTTGTTAGGACCTCAGGAAGACGCCGTGTAGTTTTTTGGGGATTGAGAACACATGTCACCCAAATTCTTTATTCTGTTTAAGAAAAGTCTGTGCAGTTGCCTGTATTTGAGGATTTCATTTCCCTAGATACGCTTCAAAAACCCAAATTCGTGTTTAGCCCTTAGAAAGTCACACTGATGTTTTTTTTGGGGATTACGGACACGTGTAAACCAGATTCCTTATTCTTCCTTTTCAATAGACACTGAAGTTTTCTGTTTGTGAGGATACCCATTACCCAGATTCCTACTGAGAAAACCTGATTGATGGCTATCTCTGAGCAAGACGCTCTGTAGGTTTTTGTGATGGAGGACTCGTGTAACCAAGATTCCTTATTCTTCCATAGCAACAGGTCGTGTTGTGTTCTGCCCTTGAGACTCCCATTAATGAAATTCCTGTTTCATTCTCAGCAAGACGCAGAGATATTTTCTGGTGACCTAGAATTCCAGTTGCTTGGATATCAACAGAAAGACTCCCATAAACTTCTTGTGGAATTCGAACCCAAGATTCCGGGTTCCTTTTCAAAAGGCACACTAAAAATGTGGCAACATAGAAACCCAGATTGCTAATTAAAACTTATCAAGAGAACTTGTTGATTTTGGCGATTGAGAACTCCAAAAACCGCATTGCCTTTCCGTTCTCAGGAAGATGCCTTGATTTTCCCTGTCGATGTGGATTCCAAAACTCTGTATACAAAAATGCAGATTACCAGATGTTTCTTAGGGAGGTACAATCCATAATTCCTGTTTACATTTTAATAATTCGTACTAAATATTTGGCAACTGCAAATCTCGGCCTCTCTCGAAATAAAAGTACAAACGGAAATTTAATGATTACCAAGTTCACCTTAAGACCAGGGTAACATTCAAATATGGCAAGAAAACAATTTTGTTCCGGGAATCTGGCCTTAGTTTTCCAGAGGAACCTAAGGGGTTGTCCTACCAGATACCCGTTTACAACTAACGAGAGGACCAGAAATTTCCTGTGGATCTGTCATGACAGATTTAGCGTATCCACGGAGCATGTAGCTCTGAAAAATGGAGGGATCCTGAAACCCAGATTGGTGATTAAAACGTATCAAGAGGCCCTGTAGTTTCCAGTTAAGGAGAACTCGTAGAACTGGATTTCCTTTTCGTTCTCAGCAAGATGCCCTGATTTTCCCTGTTGATGTGGATTCCAAACTCTGTGTACAAAAAAACAGATGTCCAGAATTTTCCTAGGGACGTGGAATCCATGATTCTTGGTTACCTTTAAAAATACGTACTAAAGATGTGGCAACTTCGAAACCCTTTTCCTCTTTCAAACTAAAAAGAGTAACGGAAGTGGAAGAATACAGGGTTCACCTTAAGACCAGAGTTACATCCAATTTTGGCAAGAAGATTCTCTTTGTGCTGTAATCTGGCCTTAGTTTTTCTGAGGAACCTAATGGACTTGGAATGCCCGATACCCGTTTTCAACTTTCAAGAGGACCAGAATGTTGCTGGAGTCCTGAAATGACAGATTCGTAATATCCGCATGCTATATTGCTCCAAAATATTTGGGCAGCTCGAGTCCTGTTTCTTGTTTCTCCCATAGCAGACACCCTGGAAATTTTATGGATAGAGGACGCGTAGAACAAAGACTCTTTATTCTGTTTTAGTTAGAGGCCGTATAGTGTCCTGTATATGAGGGTTTTCTTTCCCTAGATTCCTGTTTCAAAACCCTGATTTTTGTTAAGCCCTTAGTAAGACGCCATGTAGATTTTTTGATAGAGGAACAGTGGAAAACATATTTCTTCTTTTTTCTTAGCAAGAGGCCATGCAGTTTCCTATATATGAGGACTGCTCTTACACACATTCATGCCTCGAATCCCTGATCCTTCCTTAAACGTCAGCAAGATGCACTGTAGAGTTTCAGGACTGAGGACTCGTATAACCCAGATTCCTTATTTTTAGCAACAGTCGTTCAGTTGCCGGTATATGAGTACTCCCTTTCCCAGAAAATTGCGTTGAAAACCTGATGCTTGTTAGGACCTTAGGAAGACGCAGTATAGTTTTTTGGGGATTGACAACACATGTCACCCAGATTCCTTATTCTTTCATAGGAAAAGTCTGTGCAGTTACCTATATATGAGGATTTCATTTCCCTAGATTATGCTTCAAAAACCCAAATTCGTGTTTAGACCTTAGAAAGACACCCTTAGGTTTTTTTGGAATTGCGGACATGTGTAAACCAGATTCCTTGTTCTTCCTTAGCAATAGTCACTGCAGTTTCCTGTGTATAAGGACACCCAATATCCAGATTCCTACTCCCAAAACCTGATTGGTAGTTATCTCTTAGCAAGATGCTCTGTAGGCTTTTGGGATGGAGGACTCGTTTAACTAAGATTCCTTATTCTTCTAGACCAACAGGTAGTATAGTGTTCTGTATATGAGGACCACCATTATTGAATTTCCTGCTTCATTCTCAGAGATACGCTGAGGCATTTCCTGGTGACCTAAAATTCCAGTTGCTTGGATATCAAGAGAAAGACTCCCATAAAGTTCTTGTGGAATTGGAACCCAAGATTCCTAGTTCCCTTTTCAAAAGAAACACTAAAAAAGTGGCGACATAGAAGCCCATATTATGGATTAAACATTATCAAAAGAATTTCTAGATTTCGGCGATTGAGAACTCCAAGAATCAATTGCCTTTCCGTTCTCATCAAGATGCCCTGATGTTCCCTGTCTATGTGGATTCCAAAACACTGTATACAAAAATGCAGATTCCCAGATGTTTCCTAGGGATGTGGAATCCATGATTCCTGGTTACATTTTAATAATTCGTATTAAATATTGGGCTACTGCAAAACCATCGGACTCTCTCCAAATAAAAGGAAGAACAGAAATTTAAGGTTTCCCAAGTTCATCTTAAGACCAGAGTGACACCAAATACGGCAAGAAGATACTTTTGTTCCGGGAATCTGGCCTTAGTTTTCCCAAGGCACCTAAGGGACTTGTACTACCAGATACCCGTTTACAACTCTCAAGGAGTCCGTAATGTTGCTGGAGTCCTTAATGACTGATTCATAATACCCACAAGTCAAATATCTCCGAAACATGAGACGAGCTCACAGTCCTAATTCATGTGTATCCCGTAGCAAGAAACGCTGAGGATTTTTCGTATTGGAGACTAGTGTATCACAGATTCCCTATTATTCCTTAGTAAGGGGCCGTGTATTGTCCAGTATATGAGGACTCCGTTTCCCCAGAATCCTCTTTGAAAACCGTGATTTTTGTTTAGCCCTTAGCAAGATGTCATAAAGATATTGTGATGGAGGAACTGTGTAAAACAGGTTTCTTATTTCACCTTAGCAAGAGATCATGTAGACTCTGTATATGAGGCCCGCTATTATCTATTTTCAGCTTCTAAATCCTCATTCTTGTTTACCCACAGCAGATTGCCTATTGAATTTTAGGACTGAAGACTGCTATAACCCTGATTCTTTTTCTTCCTTGGCAAGAGGCCGTTTATTTTCCTGAATATTAGGACTCTCCTCAAATAGATCCTGATTCGAAACTATGATTCTTTTTAGCCCTTTCCAAGATGCCTTGTAGATTTTTGGGATTGGGGACTCGTTTAACCCAGATTACTCATTCATTCTTATGCAAAGGTCTAGTAGTTGCCTGTATATAAGGACTCCATTTCCCCAGATTCATGCTTAAAACACCCTGATTCGTATTTATCCCAAAGCATGACGACCTGAAGTTTTTTTGGGATTGAGTACACGAGTAACGCAGATTGCTAATTCTTACTTAGCAATAGGCAGTGAAGTTTCCTGTATGTGAGGACTCCCATTACCCAGATTCCTACTTCAAAACCTGATTCGTGGTTATCTCTGAGGAAGACGGCCTGTAATTTTTGGGACTGAGGTCTCATGTAACAAAGATTCCTCATACTTCCTTAGCAATATGTCGTGTAGTTTCCTGTATATGACGACTCCCATTACAAAGATTCCTGTTTCACTCTGCTGGAGGCCGAGACAGTTCCTGGTGACCTAGAAATCCAGTAATTTTGATATCAAGAGAAAGACTCCCGTAATGTTCTTTGAGACCTGGAATCCACGATTCCTGATTCCTCTTCACAAGGCCTACACAAAATGTGGAATCATCAAAACCCAACAACCCAATTCCGACCTACCTACCCACAAGAATTTTCTGTAGTTTGAGGTCACCTCAATCGAGGGATTTTGTACCAATATGCCTTTTGGTTGTGGGGAACATGATCATGGTCGTAGATGTTCTTAGAACACCAAAGGTTTTATAGGGCCAGATCCTTGATTACAACTAACAAGAGGACCAGAAAGTTCCTGTGGATCTGTAATGACAAATTTAGCCTATCCACGGAGCAAGTTGCTCTGAAAAATGTAGGAATCCTGAAACCCAGATTGGTGATTAAACCTTATCAAGAGGCACTGTAGATTCCGTTTAATGAGAACTCCTAGAACTGGATTTCCTTTTCGTTCTCAGCAAGGTTCCCTGATTTTCCCTGTTGATGTGCATTCCAATCACTGTGTACAAAATACAGATGTCAAGAAGTTTCCTAGGGACTTGGATTCCATGATTCTTGGTTACCTTTAAAAACACGTACTTAAAATTTGGCAACTGTGAAACACTTTTCCCTCTCAAAATAGAAAGAGAAACGGAAGGGGAAGTATTACAGTGTTCACCTTAAGACCAGAGTTACATACAAATATGGCAAGAAGAATCTTTTTGTGCTGGAATCTGGCCTACGTTTTTCCTAGGAACCTAACGGACTTCGAGTGCCCGATACCCGTTTACAGCTTTCAAGAGGACCAGAAGGTTGCTGGAGTCCTGAAATGACCGATTCGTAATATCCGCATGCTAAATTGTTCCAAAACATTTGGGGAGCCCGATCCCTGTTTCTTGTTTGTCCCATGGCAGACCCCTGGGAATTTTATGGATAGAGGACTCGTCCAACAAAGATTCTTTATTCCTTTTTTAGTTCGAGGTCGTGTAGTGTCCTGTATTTGAGGATTCTCTTTCCATAGATTCCTGGTTCGAAACCCTGATTCTTGCTTAGCCCTTATTTTAGACACCACGTAGACTTTTTGATAGAGTAACCGTGTAAACAGATTTCTTCCTTTTTCATAGCAAGAGGCCATGTATTTTCCTGTATATGAGGACTGTTATTACGCACATTCATGCCTGGAATCCCTGATTCTTCTTTAGCCATAACCAAGATACCCTGTAGAATTTCAGGACTGAGGACTCATATAACCCAGATTCCTTCTTTTTAGCAACAGCCGTGCAGTTGCCTGTATATGAGTTCTCCCTTTCCCAGATACAGGCGTCGAAACCCTGATGCTTGTTAGGACCTTAGGAAGACGCCTTGTAGTTTTTTGGGGTTTGAGAACACATATCACCCAGATTCCTTATTCTTTCTGAGGAAAAGTCTGTGCAGTTACCTGTATATAAGGATTTCATTTCCCTAGATTATTCTTCAAAAACCCAAATTTGTGTTTAGCCCTAAACAAGACACACTGAAGTTTTTTGGGGGATTGCGGACACGTGTAAATCAGATTCCTTATTCTTCCTTAGCAATAGACATTGCAGTTTCTTGTGTATGAGGACACCCGTTATGCAGGTACCTAGTCCCAAAACCTGATTGGAAGTTATCTCTTAGCAAGACATTCTGTTGGTTTTTGGGATGGAGGACTCGTGTAACTAAGATTCCTTATTTGTCTAGAGCAACAGCTCATGTAGTGTTCTGTATATGAGGACTCACATTAATGAAATTCCGCCTTCATTCTCAGACACAAGCCGAGGAACTTCCTGGTGACCTAGAATTCCAGTTGCTTGGATATCAAGAGAAAGTTCTTGTGGAATTGGAAACCAAGATTCCTGGTTCCCTTTTCAAAAGACACACTAAAAATGTGGCGACATAGAAGCCCAGATTGCTGATTAAAACTTATCAAGAGAACTTCTAGATTTAGGTGACTGAGAACTCCAAGAACCGGATTCCCTTTCCATTCTCAGCAAAATGCCCTAATTTTCCCTGTCTAG
>NW_006975789.1:4208-8197 GCF_000164805.1 Carlito syrichta | reverse complement strand
CACTGGGGAGAGGAGAACATATTTAGTAAATGGTGCTGGGAAAACTGCTGACCACTTATAGAAGATTCAAACAAGACCCCTATCTATCTCCATACATAAAAATTAACTCTAAGTGGCTCAGAGGTCTAAATGTAAAACCTCAAAACAAAAGAACCTTAGGAAATGCAGGGCACAACCTTATGGGGGTGTGGCCCCATTAAACTGAAAAGCTTCTGCAAAACCAAAGAAAACATCAAGAGAGCAGGGAGACAGCCCTCAGAGTGGGAAAAAGTATTTGCCAACTCCATGTCTGACAAAGGCTAAACATCTTGGATCTACAAGAAACTCAAACGGGCTGAAAAGAAAAAAAATAAACAACCCCATTACAAAGTGGGCTAAATATATGAACAGACACTACTCAAAAGAAGACATATGAGCGGTCAACAGACACATGAAGAAATGTTCAAACTCACTAATCATCAAGGAGATGCAAATTAAAACTCCACTGAGATGCCACCTAACTCCAGTCAGAAAGGCCATTATCAATAACTCAAATATAACAGATGTTGAAGAGGGTGTGGTGAAAAGGGAACACTTCTACACTGTTGGTGCGAGTGTAAACTAGTGCAACTCTCTGGAAAGCAGTATGGCGAATGCTGAAAGCTCTAAATATAAACCTCCCATATGACCCCTCAATCCCCCTACTGGGAGTATACCCTGAGGAACACAAATAACTCTATATCAAAGATACCTGAACATGTATGTTTATCACAGCATTATTCACAATGTCAAGAACTTGGGACCAACCATACTGCCCATCAAAAGAGGACTGAATTTTTAAAATGTGGTACATATACACGATGGAATACTATGCAGCCGTAAAGAAGAACAAAATCATGAATTTCACAGCAACCTGGATGGAACTGGAATCTATAATACTGACTGATCTCTCACAGAAATAATGATCTGAATATCACATTTTCTCACTCATAAGTGTACCTTGAACATATATTGTAATTCTATAAGAAAAGGATTGACAGTGGCAGGAAACTATGGAGGGGGTGCTGCGAGGGAAGGGTGGTGGGATTAACCTTAATCAATATCTGTCTAGGAAAGGGGAGACACCCCTTATCAACAAGGGTGACTGAATGGTGCATATTTATATACCTAACCCTTAATTGTACCCCACAATTTTAAATTAAAAATATGTTTCTTTTAAAAAAAGATTATCCAATGACTGACCCTCCTCCATATTGGGTGCCTCAGTGATTGACTTTCTACGTTTATGATCGCCCCATTGAGTAGCCTTCCTCTTTGGTGGATGGTCCAGTGACTAGCCGTCCCTTGAGGGAGGTACACTTTTACTGGATTGCTTCTGTGATGGTTGTCACCGTGATGGGTCACCATCTTCTATTGGTGCCCCAGTGACTGTACCTCCTCTGTTAGGGGTGCTTCAGTGAATGGGCGTTCTCTGTTATGGCTACCCCAGTGACTGGTATTCCTATATATTGGCTACAGCAGTGACTGGGTCTCCTATGTGATGACTGCACCAGTGATTGTACCTCCACTGTGATAGTTCCCTCAGTAACTGTCTCATTTCTGTGATGGTTGCCTCAGTGATTGGCCCTCTCTATGATAGATGACCCACTAACTAGCTCACCTCTGTGATGGATGCCCCAATGACTGGCTTTCTTTCTCAAGGAGTATCCCTGTGACTGGCCCTCTACTGTGATAGGTGTCCCAGTGACTCTTCTATTTGATGGGCTCCCCAGTGACTAGTTCTCCACTGTGATATATGCCACAATAACTGGGGCCTTCTCTGTAATTACAGCGCTATGAAATGACCCTCCACATGATAAGTGCCGAAATGAAATGTCTTTCCTCTCTGTTGAATGCCCCATTACTATCCCTCCCTCTGTGATGTGTGCACCAATGACTAGGCTTCCTCTGTGATGGGAACTCCAGCAACTGGTCATTCTACTATCGAGTTCCCCAGTGACTTGTCCTCCACTTCAATGAGTGCCAGAGGGACCGGGCCTCATTCATGATGGATGCCCCAATGACTGGCCTTCCTCTGTGATCAGAACCCCAGAGATGACTCCTTTTCCTATTAGTTTCCCAGTGGCAGGTCCTACTCATGGATGGGTGCCACAGTGACTTGCCTTCCATTGTTCTAGATTCCTCATTGACTGATCCACTACCATGATAAATGGCCCATTGACTGGCCTTCCTACTCATAAGTGCCCCAGTGACTGGCCCACTTCTGGCATGGGTACCTCAGTGGCTTACCCACCTCTTTGATGATTGTCTAGGTGATGGTGTCCCGGTGACTGATCCTCCTTTGTCATGGTGCCTTAGTGACTCACACTCCTCTGAAATGGGTGCTCCAGTGAATAGCCCTCTTCTGTGAGGGATGCCCCAGGGACTGCCCCTCCTCAATAATGGATGCCACATGAAAGACATTCCTCTGTTATGGGTTCCTTAGTGACTGGCCCTTCTCTTGGTTGGATGACTCAGTGACTGGTCCTGCTCCTTGATGGGCGACTCAGTGACTGGCCTTCTTATGTGATTGGTGTTCAAATGACTGACCCTCTTCCCAATAGGTGCCCCAATGACTGAGACTACTTGGTGAGGGGTGCCTCAATGCCAGGCCCACCTCTCAATTCTGGTAAGTGTGCCTCAGTGATTGACCTTTCTCTGGGATGGGTGACTCAGTGAACATCTCTCTTCTGTGATGGTATGCCAGTGACTGATACTCCTCTGTGTTGGATGAACCAGTGACTAGCCCTACTATGATGTGGTTGTCCCAGTGACTGCCTTTCTATGATGAGTACCCCAGTGAATAACTTTCTTCTGTGATGAGTACCCCAGTGACTGACATTCCTCTGTAATGCATTCCCCATGACCGACACTCTTATATGATCAGACCCAACTCCATAATGGAAGTTCAAGGGACTAACCCACTTCTGTATTGGGTCTCTCACTGATTTGCTCTTTTCTGTGATTCACATCCCAGTGAAGGGTTCTCCTCTGTGATGGGTGCCTCAGTAACTAGACTTCCTCTGTGATCAATGTCCCAGTGACTCTTGCTGTTTGTATTTAGTGGCCTATTGACTGGGTCTCTTTTTGGATAGATGCCTAAGTGACTGACCCTCCTCTAGCATGGGTGCATCAGTGATTGCTTCTCCTCTGTGATGGGTGCCTCAGTGACTGGCCCTCCTCTGTCATAGGTACCCCAAAGATTGGACCACCTCCTAATAGGTGCCTCTGTGACTTGAGCTCCTCTGGCATGGGTGTTACAATAAGTCCTCCATGATGGGTGAGGACGATTCTGTGAGAACTGCCCTAATGACTGATCTTTCTGTGTGAGTGCCCCAGTGACTGTCCCTCCTTTTGATTTGTGTCCTATTGGCTAGTCCTCCAGTGTGATGGGTTGCCCCAGTGAAAGGCCCTTAATTATGATGCTTATCCCAGAGACAAGCCCTCTTGCATTATTGGTGTCCCAGTGACTGGCCCATCTTTGTGATGGGTGACCTCTGACTGGTCCTCCCAATAAATGGGGATCTATGTAACTCGTCCTCCTCTGTGAAGGGTGGCTCAGTGACTACCTGTCCTCTGTGGTGTCAGCTCCCAGTGAATAGACTTCCTTTGTGTTCTGTGCCCAGTGATAGGTCTGCCTCTGTTATTATTGCCCCAGTAATTGACTGTTCTTCTGCTGGGTGCCCTTATGACTGGGCCTCCTAGAGACATGTGCCCCAGTAACTGAGCATCCTTGGTGATTTATTTTCCAGTTACTGGCCTTTTTCTATAATAGGTGACCCCATGAATGGCCTGTCTACCTGATAGATACCCAAATGAATGGTCATTCTCTGAGTCCTCCAGTGACTAAACGTCCTCTGTGGTTTCTGTCCAGTGGCTGGCTTTTCTTTGTGATTGGTGCCACAGTGACTGTCCTTTTGTGACGGAAGTCCCATTGACTGGCCCTATGCCATTATTCGTGCTTCCATGAT
>NW_006975789.1:0-3000 GCF_000164805.1 Carlito syrichta | reverse complement strand
TTCTGTGATGGGGCCCAATTGATTGGCAAGACTATGTAATGGGTGACACAGTTACACAATGGGTGACACAGCCTCCACAAAGGGCATCCCTGGGTCTCTCTTCTGAGAAGAGTTTCTCAGTGACTAGCCTTCCTCTGTGGTGGCTGCCACAGTGATAGGGCCTCCATTCTCATGGTTGGCCCAATGACTGATACTCCTCTGTGGTTGGTGTCCCAATGATTGACCCTACAACTTTATTATTATTATTAATTATTATTATTATTATTGTTAATATTTGTCAGGCTTTTCTCAGGAGTCTCAATAGCAGAAGAGGGTCCCAATTCTAATGAATACTTCTGTGACTGTCTCTCCTCTGTGATGGGTTTCTCAGATATCGGCTCTGCACTGTGATAGTTGTTTCAGTGATTGTCTCTCCTCTCTGATGTGTGTCTCTGTGCCTGACTCTTCTCTATGATGGGTTCTTCAATAACTAGTCCTTCTTCGTGATGGGTGATTTAGAGGCTAGCTCTACTCTCTGATGGGTTCCACAGTGACTGGGCTTCATCTGTAATGAATAGTTATACCTTTAAAAATACGTACTAAGTATTTGGCAACTGCCAAACCCTTGTCCCTCTCAAAATAAAAAGAGAAACGGAAGGCGAAGGATTGCAGGGTTCACCTTAAGACCAGAGTTACATACAAATATAGCAAGAAGATTCTTTTTGTCCTAAAATATGGTCTTAGTTGTTCCAAGGAACCTATCGGACTTGGAGTGCCCGATACCCGTTTACAACTTTCAAGAGGACCAGAATGTTGCTGGAGTCCTGAAATAACTGATTCGTAATATCCGCATGCTAAATGGCTCCGAAACATTTGGAGAGCTCGAAGCCCTGTTTCTTGTTTGTCCCGTAGCAGACACCCTGGGGATTTTTTTGGATTGAGGACTCGTACCAACAGGTTTTTATTCTTCCTTAGTTAGAGGCCGTGTAGTGTGCTGTATATGAGGACTCTCTTTCCCTAGATTCCTGTTTCGAAACCCTGATTCTTGTTTAGCCCTTAGTAAGACACCATGTAGATTTTTTATTGAGGAACTGTGGAAAACAGATTTCTTATATTTTCTTAGCAAGAGACCATGTAGTTTCCTGTATATGAGGACTGCTATTACCCACATTCATGCCTCAAAGTCCTGATTCTTCTTTAGCTGGCAGCAAGATGCCCTATAGATTTTCAGGACCGAGGACTCGTAAAACCCAGATTACTTATTTTTAGCAACAACCATGCAGTTGCCTGTATATGAGTACTCCCTTTCCCAGATACATGCGACGAAACCCTGGTGCTTGTTTAGACCTTAGGAAGACACCGTGTAGTTTTTTGGGGATTGAGAACACATGTCACCAGATTCCTTATTCTTTCTTAGGAAAAGTCCGTGCAGTTGCCTGTATATGAGTATTTCATTTCCCTAGATTATGCTTCAAAAACCCAAATTCGTGTTTAGCCCTCAGCAAGAAACCCTGAAGTTTTTTTGGGGATTGAGGACAGGTGTAAACCAGATTCCTTATTCTTCCTTAGCAATAGACAGTGCAGTTTCCTATACTGAGGACTCCCATTATCCAGATTCCTACTCCCAAAATCTGATTTGTGGTTATGTCTTAGCAAGACGCTCTGTAGGTTTTCGGGATGGAGGACTCATGTAACCAAGATTCCTTATTCTTCCGTAGCAAGAGGTCGTGTAGTGTTCTGTATATGAGGACTCCCATTACCGAAATTTCGGCTTCATTCTCAACAAGACGCCGAGATATTTCCTGGTGACATAGAATTCCAGTTGATGGATATCAACAGAAAGACTCCCATAAAGTTCTTGTGGAATTGGAACCCAAGAATCTTGGTTCCATTTTCGAAAGACACCCTAAAAATATGGCGAGATAAAAGCCCAGATTGGTAATTAAACCTGATTAAGAGACCTTGTAGATTTAGCCTATTGAGAACTCCAAGACCGGATTCCCTTTCCGATCTCATCAAGATGCCCTGATTTTCCCTGTCTATGTGGACTCCAAAACTCTATACAAAAATGCAGATGCCCAAATGTTTTCTAGAGATGTGGTATCCATGATTCCTGGTTGCATTTTAATATTTTGTACTAAATATTTGGCAACTGCAAAACCCTCGGTCCCTCTCCAAATAAAAGTACAAACGGAAATTTACGGATTACCAAGTTCATCTTAAGACCAGAGTTACATGCAAATACGGCAGGAAGATACATTTTTTCCGGGAATCTGGCCTAAGTTGTCCCGAGGAACGTAAAGGACTTGTACTACCAGATACCCATTTACAAGTCTCAAGAGGACCAGAATGTTGCTGGAGTTCTGAAATGACTGATTTATAAGACCCACAAGCCAAATATCTCTGAAACATGAGACGAGCTCAAAGCCTTGATTCTTGTTCATCCCGTAGCAAGACACCCTGCGAATTTTTCGGATTGGGGACTAGAGTATCACATATTCCTTATTCTTCCTTAGCGAGGGGCCATGTGGTGTCATGTATATGAAGACTCCCTTTCCCCAGAATCCTGTTTCGAAACTCTGATTCTTGTTTAGCCCTTAGCAAGATGTCATGTAGATATTGTGACGGAGGGACCATGTAAATCAGGTTACTTTTTTCTCCTTAGCTAGAGATCATATAGATTCTTTGTATGAGGACTGCTATTACCTATGTTGCACCTTCTAAATGCTAATGCTTGTTTAGCCCACAGCAGATGGCCTGTTGATTTTTAGGACTGAGGACTGCTATAACCCCAATTCTTTTTCTTCCTTGCAAGGGGCTGTGTATATTCCTGTATATTACTACTCTCATTACATAGATCCTGCTTTGAAACTTTGATTCTTTTTCGCCCTTTCCAAGATGCCCTGTAGATTTTGGTGATTGGGGACTCATGTAACCCAGATTCCTTATTCTTTCTTAGCAAAAGATCATGTAGTTGCCTGTATATAAGGACTCCATTTCTCCAGGTTCATGCTCGAAAAC
>NW_006975788.1:0-620 GCF_000164805.1 Carlito syrichta | reverse complement strand
TGAATCGAGGGACTGTGTATCATTGCCATTGACTCCTGGGATACCTGATTATGGTCCTAGATATTAATAAGACACAAAAGGATCTTTAGGCCAGATCCTCGATTACAACTATCAGGAGAATAGTATGTTCCTAGGGATCTGTAATGACCGATTGAGGGTATCTCCAGTGCTAGTAGCTCTGAAAAATGTAGGGATGCTGAAGCCCAGATTGCTGATTAAACCTTATCAAGATGCTCTGTAATTTCTGTTGAATGAGAACTCCTAGAACCAGAGATCCTTTTCGTTATCAGCAATATTCCCTGATTTTCCCTCGTGATGTGGATCCCAAAACTCTGTATACAAATAGGAAGATGCCCAAAAATTACCTAGTGTCATAGAATCCATGAATCCTGGTTACCCTTAACAGTACGTAATAAATATTTGGCAACCTCAAAACACCAGGCCCCTATCGGAATAGAAGGACAAACAGAAGTTTTAGGATTACAATGTCCATCATAAGGCAATAGTTACATACAATTATGGTGATAAGATTTTTTGGGTCCTAGAATCTGCCCTTTGTTGTCCCAAGGAACCCAACGGACTTTAGGGTACACATCCTCGATTACATCTATCAAGAAAAG
>NW_006975787.1:0-6737 GCF_000164805.1 Carlito syrichta | reverse complement strand
AATAAGCACAAGACCTCAGGAGCAGTGATGTCTCCCCCAGAAAAGACTGATCTGTAGGAGTGGGTGCTGGGTTCACGTTGCCTGTGATGCCCCTTCCCCCAACGTGCAGCTTTTGCAGGAATCACCAGTTGGGAATGCATCAGAAGTACAGAGACAGTGAACAGTGGTCATCTTCAAGTTCCAGAGGTCCCTTTACCTCCACAACAGACAGCAGCTCAGCTCTTTCATCCACGGACTTCATAGCCACCCAGGAACCACAAGGTGGCCATCTTCTGCCTCTTCATACCTTCCTTTTCCCAAACAGTGCATTTACCATAATTCAGTGAAGCAGGGTCATTCCAGTGATTCCCACTTTTGATACTAATTGTGTCAGGGGTCCCCAAGGCCAACGCAGATCTGATGATTCACAGAAGAACTTGGAAGACTCAACAGACTTGCCCTCATGGCTATGATTTGTGACAGTGGGAGGCTACATGGCAAAAAAAGCAAACAGAAGAGGCGCATGGGTGAAGTGCAGAGGTGAGCAAGTGCACGTTTCCATGAGTCCTCTCCCAGGGGAGCCACACAGGATGTGTTAATTTCCGCAGCAATAAGCTGTGACAACATGCATGAAATGTTGCCAGCCTGGGAAACTGACTTGGAGACTGATGCCCTGGGGTTTTTCGTGGGGCCTCGTCATGTAGGCATCCCCTGCCGGGCACATACCCAAATGCTAGACTCACAGAGGGAAAGCAGGTGCTCTGTATAAACCACATTGTTTGTACAAACCATTTAGGCTCCCCTTCGTAAGTGGAAGGAACACTCCTGAAAGCAAAGGACAGCAGTCAGATCTGCTCTCTTAACTCTTCCTGGCACAAGCAAATTGATGTTTACAGAGAATAAGTAAACTTCACGAGGTGATCCAGCTATCCGGTGACAGTGCTGGGTCTGTCTGACTCCAAAGTGCAGACTTTTAACCCCTGAAATGAGCTTGACTCTGTAGTATGGAAGCCTTTTTAGGATAAATCCATTCGGTATGCAATAGAAGAATCTGATATTTTGAGAAGTTACATTGCCCTGGTCACATTATAACAAAAATGTGGTGTTCTTCCTGACTCTCCTCTCCCTCCTTTTTCCTTCTGCACTCCCTGCCTTTCTGGCTGTTTGGCTGTAACTTTCTAGTTCTCCATACCTGTTTTCATTTAGCACCTCCTGGCCCTCTTAAGTCTTCTTACAAGTCTTCTCCCACTCGAAACATTGAGAGGAAGAAGGCTACATCCCCATCTGACATAGGAGATGCCAAGAAAGGAAGTCCTGCGGAGGTCTCTCCGGTCAGTTTCAACCCCCCACTCACCCCTCCAGATAGCGGTTTATCTGACAGTGCTATTACTTCCTAGGCGTGACCTGGCATCTCTATTCCCATCAGACTCCAGAGATTGCTCCAAGGAAAGTGTCTGCTTGGCGTAAAATTTTTCCCAACCCTTGAAATTCCTGGAAATTTTTCACTCTCTTAAATCTTAATGCCTTGGAGCAAATTCTTGATGTCCTTGTTACAGCCCTCCAAAGGACAGGAGTCAGAAGCAATGTTCCAAGTATCCTTTCTCTAATTCTTTACGGATACTTGATTCCGGCCAGGCTTGCCTCTGCAGATAGCTAGATCTGAGATTCTAGGGTAACCTTCATTCACACAAGTAGTGTTTAAACATTTTTCCAAGAGATGGGACTTGAACTCTTAAGCTCAAGTGAGTCTACTGAGTAACTAACATTTACAGGCACATGCCACCACACTCAGCATAAACATTTATAATGGCATACTGGCACCAACAGAAAAAAATGATGATCTGATAACCTAATTATGTATGTTTATTTATATTTACAAATGCCATACTTGCATTGTTCGTTATCGATTACTACTTAAGAAATTACTTCAATTTTGGTTGCTTAAAACAGCACATATATTATATCTCACAGATTCCTGGAATAGGAAGTGGAGAGTGGCTTAGCTGGGTGGTTCAGGTAAAAGGTCTCTCATGAGGGTGTGATGAACATGCTGGTCAGAGCTGCGTCATCTGAAAGCTTAGCTGGGCCACTTCGGAGATGGCTCAGTCATGGCTGCTATGAGGAGGCCTCAGTTGTTCACTTTTCTGACCTGTCGATAAAGATGCTTGAGTATCCAATGCTGTGATAGCTAGCTTCCCCTAAAGCAAGTGATCCAAGAGAGAGTTCAAGGTGGAAGCTGTAGTGACTTTTATGTCCAATTTGTAACTTCTGTCATGTGCTATTCATTGAAATAAGCCACTAAGGTCAACACACATTCAAAGGGAGGGGAATTAAGCTTCACCTATTGAAGGTAAGAGTATCAGACAAAGTGTGGGCACATTTTAAACTACCACATGACTGCTATTTGACATTTTATAACACCATATTTTCTTTCCAAATCCATTAAGAGAAATGCATGTTTCAGACAGTTGCATTTTACTGCAGGGAGAATTACTGTGGAAGGGGACTGACAGAAGTGGGTGTGGGGCCAAATGAGGAGTTACTGCACACAATGTGTGACAGGGAGAGAAGAGAGCTCACCCTCATGGAGCATCTTCCTCAGCTGAGGCACTGACATTGATTCCCTTCTGCTTCTGCCAAGGGAGGGGATGGCGAAGACCTAGGAGACTGGGTGGGGTTTTGGTCCTCATTATTCCATGTGGACCATCAGGTTTCACAGCTCGCTGTCTTGGAAGTTATAACCACTTTTTCACACACCCATAATTGTTTGTAGTGATTTTGCATCTTTATACTCTTTCCAGTTGCAATGTGTCCAGGACCACAACGTAGTTCCATTGTTGGCTTTTTGCAAGAAAGCAAGGAGAAAGAAATCTTTGCATTTTGAGGCTAATTCTTGTTATTTTTCTTAGGGGATAACCTACATGTGATGACCTCATAATACCTCCCTGCAAAGATTCCCATCTTGTGAAGTGCCATAGCTTCATATTGACCTCTCTAAGAGAATGCTGTGCATCGTTCCATCCAGGGTATTACTTCTAGAAATTGTGGAAGCAGTGCCAGTTCTAGGCTGTGACTTTCCTGTTCTTTTCCCCCTACAGATAGAGAATGTGAAGAGGGAATAGTGGGTGACAAGTCCCATTCCCACCGAGGGCCTCGGATCTCCTTTAAGGTGATGTGAGCTTCCTGGAGGCATATCTAAGAGGTCAACTTCTCCGATGATATTCAAGTGAGCATCTCTCCCCTTTGTCAGACCGTCTGACAGTCAAGAGTCCCTTCTCTGGGACTTTGGGCCATCCCATTTTCAGATCCTGCTCCTCCATGAGGCATGACTGGCCAGAAGAGGTGAGCGGGAGCAGTGCTAGCCTTGGAGTTACCTATTTTGTCTCTCGCATATCTGGATAAACGATAGACTGCTCAGTGGTTTGTTTCCTGGTATATTTGGGACTCTTTTTATGCCAAAATAATGCATTCTGCTTTTGCTCTTCAGGTCCGTTCTACCTTTATAGTATTCTTCTTCTTTTTCCTTTGAATGTATCTGAATTGAAGTGATCACATGGGGCTTGGCTTCTGCTCACATTCTTGCCATGACCCCCCCCCCCGATATCATTGTCTGTTTCTTGGACAGAGACACAATAACAGCTTGTCAGTCACATCAGAAGTATTTTTAATAACAAATTTAAATACGTATATATACATTTGTACATACATGAGGTCTCCCTATGTTGCCCAGGCCGGAGTGTTGTGGCTGTTTATAGGTGTGATCACAGCGCACTACAGCCACTGACTCCAGGGCTCAGGCAATCTTCCCACCTCAGTCTTCTCAACAGTTGGAACTACAGGCATGCACCACCATGCCTGGCTATTTTTTTGTAAGGAATTGGGTGAACTCACCAAAGAAACTTTAACTTTAAAACAAATTTGCAATAACTGTGTGACAAAGATCTTAAGTCATTAAAGTTATTTACTGATAGTAACTGATAAGAGTTCTTCAGTAAATGACTCAATCCAGCAGTACTAAGAAAACATTTTCAGTAGCGCCAAGAGAGATAAAGAAAAATACGATTTAATTTCGGAAAACAGGAAAGTTTTTAAATGGAGAGAATTATGTAAATCTTTTTTAATACATCAGTTTAATTTGGAGAACATAGGATACACACAAACTTAATGAACATTTGAGAATTTGTTAAAAACAAACAAGTTGACATCAGTTTCTGTTTTCAATATGTTGCTTTCAAACAATGTCTTTTTCACTATTATTATTAGTCCTAGAGGTCACTATGGTTTTTGCAGACAATCAGTAGCTACGATTGATGTGTACGTCCCCCATATAGAAAATTCTTCCATAACTCATCACTGAATTGAAAGCATGCTTTTATTTTAATTTTCGTTGTTTTTTAGTTCATTGTATCCGTAATGAGATAGTATTTCCATTCTTTGGTTTGGGACTTGTTCTCTTGTAACCTCTTTAAATTATTGTGTGGACTCTACAGTCTCTATTTCTCTTTGCCTTATCTCTGAGACTTTTCAGCTTCCACTCACGTGTCACTATTCTGGTATTAATTAGGGCCATTTACAGGAACAGAGAGAAGCCTAGTTCATCCTGAGGCTTTTACAAGTTCCACTCTCTCTTCCTGCATATTGACTCATGGTCACTCCTCTAAGAATATCTTGAAAGTTTCGTCATTATTATAAATTTCACTGAGATGAACAGGGAGGTATATCCTTCTATAAAAATGAGAACTACAGGAATACCTAGTTTTGTTGTGCGTTGATTTACTGCACTTCACAAATACTGTTTGCTCTTTTGTTGTTGTTTTATTTTTACAAATTGAAGGTTTGTAGCAACCCTACATGAAGTAAGCTTGTCAATGCCATTTTTCAAACAGCATTGTGTCACAGTTAGACAATCCTCACAATATCTCAAACTTTTTCATTATTATTGTATCTGTTATGGTGATCTGGGAGCCAAGATCTTTGATATTACTGTTGTACATTTTTGGGAATGCCAGAAACCACACCCATGTAAGACAGTGAACTTAATCAACCAGTGTTGTGTGTTGTCTGAGTGCTCCACTGACAAACCATTCCCCCGTCTCTCTCTTTCTCTTCTTAGGCCTCCCTGTTAGCCTTCATTTCAATACAACAGTACTGAAATTTATCCAGTTAATGACTCTTCAATGACCTTGAAGTGTTCAAGTGAATGGCAAAGTTGCACGTCTGTAACTTTACATCAAAAGTTAGAAATGATGAACCGTAGTCTGGAAGGCCAAGATAGACTAAAAGCTAGGTCTCTTGCATCAGACAGCCAGCCAAGATGCGAATGTAAAGGGAAAGTTGAATGATCTGGGTAGAAAATCATGCCAGCCACAACACTCCCCTAAGCCAAAGCCTAATCCAGGGCCAGACCCTGGCTCTCTTCAATTCTATGAAGGCCGAAGGTGGCGAGGAGGCTGCAGAAGAGTTTGAAGCTAGCAGAGGTTGGTTCATGAGGTTTAAGAAAAGAAAATATCGCCATAACATAAAAGTTCAGCATGTAGAAGCTACGCCAAGTTATCCAGAAGACCTAACTAAGATAATTAACGAAAGTGGCTGCTCTAAACAACAGATTCTGAATGTAGATGAAACAACATTCTCTAGGAAGAAGATGCTGTTTAGGATTTTTATAGCTAGAGGGAAGTCAATGCCTCGTCTCAAAGCTTCAAAGAACAGGCTGTGATCCATACAAACATACGCCTGGTTCCTGCTCAGCTTTGCTTTTGTGTTCCTGTGATCCAGATCTGTGCACTCTCTGGAATCTGCATGTCTCTTTCTATTTCCTGTGTTTCATGTCTACACATGATGTGACATTGTCCATCACTTTCTATCTTCCTGAGATCCATGTCCTCACATGTTTTGGCACTGCCCATTTCTTTCTGTCTTACATAAACAATTTCCACAAATGACTTGGATTCTGTGCCATCTCTAGCTTGCTGTATTCCATACTCACACATGGTCAGGCTCTTCCCCCCTCATTCTAAATTACTGCAATCGCTGCTGACACGTGATCTGGAGACAGCCCCATATCTTTCTCTTTTTATGAGATCCATGCCTGCACATTCTGCACATTCTGGCCCTAATTCATGACTTCCTGTGACTCGTAACCACATGATCTGCACCACCCAAAACTCTTTCTTAATATGATGTACACTGATACATGATTAGGGTCTGCCAGAGTCTTTCTGTCTAAATGTGATCCATGACCCTATGTGATAGAGATTTTCCTATCTCTTTTGGTCTTCCTGTGATGCACTCCATAAGTGTGTCACTGTTTTCCATATCTTTCTGAACTCCAGGGATACATAATCACTTGTGATTTGACTGATACCCTTCTTTTTCTCTCTTCCAGTCATCCATACCTATAACTGATAGATGCTTGCTCATATCTTTCTATCTTACTGTGGCACATACTCACCCATGAACTGACCACTGCCTATCTCTTTGATCCAACTGTCATCCATACACACATGCGACCTGGCTCAACCAATCTCTTTGTGTCTTCCATTGATCCATAGCTACACTTGATATCTTTCTTCCTGTACATTTGTCTTGCTGTGATCCATACCCACCTATGAACTGCCCCACTCTTATTACTTTCTGTTTTACTCAGGCCCATACACACGCATGATCTGGTCTAACCCTATATATCTCTTTCTTTCTTCCCGTGTTCCAAACCACGCATATTCTGGGTATTTCCACATATCTCTCACACTATGACCCAT
>NW_006975786.1:0-705 GCF_000164805.1 Carlito syrichta | reverse complement strand
GGTTGAGTACTTCTAAGAATAACTGTGTATGTGCACTAATGAATTGATCCAGTGGGTGAGAGCTGGGTATCTCACCTCTGAGAAGGAAGCATCAGCACTGGGGCAGAAAACTGGGACTGACAGCATCAGTATGCACTCATGGTTTTTAATGTATGCATACAGATGCATAGATAAGGACATAAAACTCTGTGTCTGTTTGTGTGCACGCACATGTTCCAATAGGTACGTTGCTAGCATTATCTAGTGAGAGGACCTAGAAGCAGTGACATCCAGTAAGCCTGGAGTGTAACTCACACCCAGATATTGGTTTCTTTTTTTTTGATTGGAGTCTCACCCACGGTAGCCCAGGCTGGAGTGCGGGGGCACACTCACGGCTACCCTAGCATCAACTGCTGGGCTTAGGCAATCTTTCCACCTCAGCCTTCCAAGTAGCTAGAACTACAGGCACATGCTACCATGCCTGGCTATTTTTTTATTTATTGTAGAAACAAGGTCTCACCTAGTTGCCCGGGCTGGTCTGGAACCCGCTGGCTCAGGCAATCCACTCACCTTGGCCTCCCAAAATGCTGGGATTACAGGCTGAGCCAACTGAGCCCAGTCCAGATCTTGGTTTCTAAAATAAGCCCAATGCCTTCAGAAAAATAGTGGATCCATGGCTGGGGCAAGCAGGAAAAATATAAGATACACCCAGAGCACTGTGAGGTA
>NW_006975785.1:0-832 GCF_000164805.1 Carlito syrichta | reverse complement strand
CCATCAAAATAAAAATAATGAAATAATATGCCCTTTAGAGGGGCAGAAATGTCTAATTTGCCTGTACTATGGGAAAGAAGGATCTGAGTGTGAAAATTTGGATCTTGGGAAGGACACATTGTTCAGGACATGCCCACTCTAAGAAAGCATAAAGACCTTGGTAATGCTACAATATGGAAATTTTTGTGTAGGATGAACCACTGGGAGGTGAGGACAATCCTGCTTGGCTCCTTCCCAGCCCATCTAAAGAAAGAAAATGCCCCATCCTCTCAAGCACTGCTGGGCAGAAAGCCTGTAAATATAAAAGGATCTGATGCCAGTTTCTAGGCTGTTATCAGAATAACTGTTCAAGAATGTTTGGTGTAGATGTTAGAAGATGCCTTTCCTTGGGATCTGGTGAGTTACCTCTATAAGAACATTCTATCAAAGAACTTCCCATGGAGAATGGCATGTTTCTCTCACTTATAGAAAACCAGAAATAATGCTATGCCTTAGGCAGTAAATTTAAATTCCTGGTGAACACTTATTGACTCTGGTATTAATTCCATTACAATTATCTCACATATACCAGATTAACCACAGAGATCTCTTAAGGGAAGAGTTTTCCCTAGGATAATAATATAGAATGAACAAGAAATAACTTTGGGTTATGGTTTCTGAGTGGTGTTTAGGAAAACTCTTCCCACACAGTCTTTCTGATCGAGTGGAATCGGTTCTGTCAGGGCTTTCAGGTTATTTTCAACACTGAGTGGGAACCTGATTCTCCTTCTGTATGTGGGAGATGCAGCCATGAACCCACAGCTTAAAAAGGCATTCTCTATGTAAGAAGAGC
>NW_006975784.1:0-762 GCF_000164805.1 Carlito syrichta | reverse complement strand
ATTTTGCTTTCAGAAACCTGTATTCTGTTCCATTACTCTGTATTCCTGTTCTTGTACCAAAACCAGGCTGTTTTGATTATTTTAGCCTTATAATAAAGTTTAAAGTCTGGAAGTGTGATACATTCCACTTTGTTTCTTTTGCTAAGGATTGCTTTGGATATTTATGGTCATTTATGTTTCTATATGAATTTCTGTTTCATTGTTTCCAGGTCTGAGAAGAATGATGTTGTTAATTTAATGCACATAGCATTGAATCTGTAGATTACCTTTGATAGGATGGACATCTTAAAATGTTGACTCTTCCAATCCATGAGTGTGGAATATTTTTTCCATTTTTTGTGTCATTTTTGACTTTTCTGAGCAGTGTTTGGTAGTTTTAGTTGTAAAGAACTTTTATTTCTCTGGTTAGAAAGATACAAAGGTATTTCTTTTCTTTTCTGTGTGTGTGTGTGTGTGTGTGTGTGTGTGTGTGTGTGTGTGTGTGTGTCTATTGTGAATGGGATTGTGCTTTTTATTTGATTTTCTGCCTGTTTACTATTGGTGTATAAGAATGCAACTGTCTTTTGCACATTTATTTTGTACCCTGAGACTTGGCCAAAGTCCTTTATCAGTGCAAGGATGTTTTTGAAAGATTCACTTGGATTTCAAGATATAGGATCATATCATCAGCAGAGGGCTAATTTAAATTCTTGTTTTCCTATTTGGATACCCCTGATTTCCCTCTCTTGTCTGATTGTTCTATCAAGGATTCCAACATTATGT
>NW_006975783.1:0-795 GCF_000164805.1 Carlito syrichta | reverse complement strand
TCAGCCTTCCGTGTAGCCAGAATTACAGGCATGCGCTACCACACCCAACTGATTTTCTTGATTTATTGTGGAGATGAGATCTCGCCAACTTGCCCAGGTGGGTCTTGAACCCGTGGGCTCAGGAAATTCACTCACCTCAGTCTCCCAAGGCACGGGATTACAGGCTGAGCCACCAAGTCTGGCTTATTTTTATTTTTATTTTTGGGAAGCACAGACAGGCTTCTTTATTCCAAGGATTGGATCTTGCAAGATCTAACATTTCCACCTCCAAGCATTCTCCACTTGCCTATCCAGTCTGCTTTTTAGAAGTCGTGGTTCCTCCTCCCATCCTCCTTCTGACTTCCCCCCATTCTTCTTCAACTCTGCAGTGGGATGACTGAAACTATGGGAAAGAGAGCAAAGTAGCTTTCTCACTAGTGGCAGCCACTACTACTGACTTATCTCTGAAGTTTTATCCCCCAAATTCAAAACTCCTTCTTATTCTTCACCCCTATCCAATAATCAAATGGTCCAGGGCAGCAAGAGACATTACTGAAAATCAAGACTTAAGAGTATCATCTAACATTCCAGAGACATTACCCAGCCAAGAGGCAATTCCATTCTTAACTTTCTACCCACCTGAGCCATACCAGAAACGGTACCCATTAATCAACCTTTTATTTTTTTATTTTTTTGAGTTGAAGTCTCATTCTGTTGCTCAGACTGGAGTGCAGTGGCATGCTCACAGCCACCCATGTCCATCTGCTGGGCTCTGGCAAGCCTTCTTCCTCAACTTTCCAAGTAGCTGGAACTAAA
>NW_006975782.1:0-810 GCF_000164805.1 Carlito syrichta | reverse complement strand
AGCCAGCCCCTACCTGGACCCCGAGTAAAACCCAGAAAACCTTGTGTGAGGGCAGGCCTCGGTGGGCAGATTGCCTCCAGCCCAGAGTTCAAGACAAGGCAGGGAGACCAAGATGTCGACCAAATGGAAAGCCTGTGTTCACAGCAGTTTGGGATGCCCAGGCCAAGAGAATGGCACGATTTGGGCATTATTAGAGAAGCCTGGGCAACCTAGTGAGGAAATAAAAGAAAGAAAGAAAGAAAGAAAGAAAGAAAGAAAGAAAGAAAGAAAGAAAGAAAGAAAGAAAGAAAGAAAGAAATCCATTCTCCTGCAAACTTTCTTCCCTCAGTCCTTCCCTGTCGCCACTCCCAACATGTGAGGGTCTCACAAACTCGGCACCTTCCAGGTCCAACCCCGATATGGCTGCCTCCATTTGGTGTGGAAGTTCCGAGGCTCCCTTGTCAGGTTCTTGCCGGCTCTCCTCCCCAAGGTGAGAAATGTGCCCAAGACAGGTTGAAACTCTGACGCGGCAATGAGAACCTACCACTAAGAAAGCCAGGGACACATCCCTCACCCAAGGACATTTATTTCCCCCAATTTCATTTTTCCTGGCTCTAAAGCCAGTCACCCTGTGATCACACCACGTGCAGTTGAGAATCTGTGCATGATTCTGATGTTTTTGGAGACAGGGTCTGGCTCTGTGGTCATGGCTGGGGAAAGGGTACATGACCGTCGATCACATCAGCCTCAAATTCGCAGGTTCTGGTGATCCTCCCTCATCAGCCTCCAGAGTGACTGGGACAACATGCATCTCAACTCAGACATCCTATT
>NW_006975781.1:0-772 GCF_000164805.1 Carlito syrichta | reverse complement strand
TCAATATACAGATTCAATGCAATACCCATCAAATGATCAACATCATTTTTCACAGACCTAGAAATGACAATATGGAAATTCTTTTTTTTTTTTTTTTGAGTTGAAGTCTCACTCTCTCGCCCGGACTGGAGTGCAGTGGCCGCTCCGGGCCACTGCAGCCTCGACCTGCTGGGCTCCGGCGATCCTTCCGCCTCAGCCTTCCGAGTAGCTGGAATTACAGGCATGCGCTACCACGCCCAGCTGATTTTTTTATTTATTGTAGAGATGAGGTCTCGCTGCCCAGGCGGGTCTCAAACCCGCAGACGCAGGCAATCCACTCACCTCAGCCTCCCAAAGGCACGGGATTACAGGCTGAGCCACCGAGCCCGGCTGGAAATTCTTACAGAAATAAAAAAAGAGCATGACCAGCCAAAACAATACTCAACAAAAGAACAAAGCAAGAGGTATCACACTTCCAGACTTTAAACTTTATTCCAAGGCTACAGTAATAAGATGGCATGATATTTTGGCAAGATTAGGTACATAGACCAGTAAAATAGGACAGAGGCTTGGGAAGTAAAAACAGTCTCTCAATCAACACATCTTTGACACAGTCACCAATAACAATCTATGGGAAAAGGAGACTATATTTACAAATAATTCTTGGCAAACTGGCTAACTGTATGCAAAATAATGAAACTGGACCTCTATTATTCTATATATAAAAAAAAAACTCAAGATGGAACAAGGACCGAGATTCTTGAAGCAAAACCTGAATTTTTCAACCAATTCA
>NW_006975780.1:0-801 GCF_000164805.1 Carlito syrichta | reverse complement strand
CAAGTTAAATCACCAAGCTAGCTAACCCGTTAAACTAGTAAGTTACCTAGTTAACTAGTTTCCCAACCAGTTAAAACAGGTAGCTAACTCATTAACCAACTCGTTAAATCAGTTAGCTATCTCGTTAGCCGACAAGTTAAGTCAGCTAGCTAAGTCAGCTTGAAAACCAGCTAGCTAGCTACGTCAGCTACCTAAGTCAGCTAACTCACTAGTTAGCTAAATATTTAAGTCAGCTACTTAAGTCTGCTACCTAACTAGTTAGCTAATTAGTTGTCAGCTAGTTATTCAGCTAGTTAAGTCAGCTAGTTATTCAGCTAGTTAAATAGTTAGCTAACTATTTAATTCAGGAATGTAATCAACTAGTTAACTAGTTAAGTTGGCCAATTAAGTCAGCTACCTAAGTAGTTAAGTCACCTACCTAATTCAGTGAGTTAAGTCAGCTTTCTAATTAAGTCAGCTGGTTAAGACAGCTAACTAGCTAGTTAGCTAACAGTTTAAGACAGCAGGTTGAATCAGGTAGTTATTTAACTAACCGATTAAGTCAGCTGGTTGAGTCATCTAGCTAGCTAGTAATCAAACGGGTTGGGTCAGCTTGTTGTGTAGGCTAGCTATCTAGTTAGCTAATGAGTTAAGTCTGCCACATGAGTCAGCTCACTACCTAGTTAGTTAATGGGGTATGTCAGTTGCTTGAGCCACCTAGGAAGCTCGTTAGCTAAGGAGTGAAGTCAGATGATTGTCAGCTAGCTAGCACGTTGGATAATGGGTAAGCTAACTAATTAGCTAGCTGATTAAGTCAGTTTG
>NW_006975779.1:0-3712 GCF_000164805.1 Carlito syrichta | reverse complement strand
TTCCAGGGGCCGGCACAGGGAAAAGGGAGGGCATTACTCTCAAATTGTTGAGGTTCTGGGATGGCGGGTCAACTCACGTCTGTATCCTCAGCATTTGTGGTATCTGAGATGAAAAGATGGCTGGAGCACGGGAGCTTGAGACCAGACTGGACACCATAGCAACCCGCCCACCTCAATCCCAAGCAAAACACAGAAAACATTGGGTTTGGGAGGGCCTCGGCAGGAGGATCTACTCTGGGTCAGAGTTCAAGACCAGGCCTGAAGACCAGTATGTCAAACAAATGGAAAGCCTGTGATCACAGGAGTTTAGGAAAACCAGGCCAAGAGGATGGCCAGAGTTGGGCTGTTTGAGAGCAGCCTAGGCAAACTAGTGAGGAAAGAAAAAAAAGAAAGAAAGAAAGAAAGAAAGAAAGAAAGAAAGAAAGAAAGAAAGAAAGAAGAAAGAAAGAAAGAAAGAAAGAAAGAAAAGAAAGATAGAAAGATAGAAAGAAATTCATTCTTCTGCAAACCTTCTGCCCTCAGTATTTCCTCTCCCGGCCCTCCCCACATATGTGGGAACCCCACCTCAGCACCTTCCAGCACCAACCCTCCACAACGGTGGCCCCTCTTTGGTGCAGGAGTTCTTGACTAACCTAGCCAGGTTACTGCTAACTCTCCACTCTGAGGGGAGAAATGTGCCCCAGGCAGGCCAACCCTCCACTCAGCAATGAGGACCTTCCATCAAGAAAGACCAGGGACACATCCCTCACCCAGGGCCATTTTTCCCCCCAATTGCTTCTGGCTCTAAGGTCAGATGCCCGTGAACACCCCACACACAGTCGAGAATCTGTGTATGATTCTGCTGTTTTTGGAGACAGGGTCTGGCTTTGTTGCCCAGGCTGGGGCCTGGGGACACAACTGCCATTCACTGCGAGCCTCAAAATCTCGGTCTTTGGCAATCCTCCCGCCTCAGCCTCCAGGGTGCCTGGGATGATGGGCGCCTCAAACCCAGACACCCTGTTTGGAGGGGTGCAGAAACGGCATCTTTCTGTGCAGTCCAGGCTGTCGCGGGGCCACAGAGCTCTAGCCATACTCCCCCCTCGACCTCCCAGAGTGCTGGAATTCCAGGTGAGAGCTGCCATGCCAGGCCTTCTGGTTTGTTTTCAATGAAGAATTGAGGCTGATCTCGGGCGGTCAGCATCATCATCCAAGAGCTTTGGGAGGCTGAGGCCTGCAGCCGGCCTAAGCCCACAGGTTAAGACACACCCAGGCACCTCAGCGAACCTCATCTCTACCCTCCATCCCAAATGAGCTGGGTGTGGTCACATGTGCCTGTTGTTTCGTCTGCTCAGAAGGCCATGGAATGGTTCACCAGAGCCTGGCAGGCCAAGGTTGCAGTGTCTGGGATCGGGCCACCGACCTCAGCCTGAGCGACTGAAAGCAAAAAAGAAGAACCTTCATTTGTGTATGGAGTTGGGATGACTGTAAACAGACAGAAATCATTTGGAAAGGAGGCCCCAGCCTTGGGACTAGAGTTCCTGAATGATGGTGGATTGGCAGACAATCGGGCTGTGGCTCTGGGAGGCCGAGGTGGGTGATTGCTGGAGCACAGGATTTCGAGACCAGCCTGAACTACGTAGCAAGACCCCATCACTCCCCAGAATGCAAACATTGGAATAGGATGTGGTGGGGCTCGCTGTCCTGGCTGCAAGGGAAGTAGTGACCTCCATCCCAGGGCATTCCTTAATGTCACTCCTGCTGACAGAATGTGCAGTCCAGGCTGGGCACCAAGGCTCATGACTGTCAGTCCCACACCCTGGGAGGCTGAGGTGGCAGGCTGCCTGGGCCAAGGGGTCAGAGTCCAGCACGAGTGACACAGCCAGACCTCATCTCAGCTAGAGGTCTCCAAAATTGAGTCAGGCATGGTCTGCCCCAGAGTCCTGGCTGCTCAGGGGCCGAGGTGGGAGGACCGCCTGATCCCCTCAGGTGGAGGCTCTGGGACACAATCATGTTGCCACTCCCCAACCTGACTGAGAGAGACTTTGTTGACAGAAAAGACGCCTCCAACTTGCGTCACGACCAACGACCATAACTCCTCAGGGATAGGTCCGCTTGGGCGGGGGACGATGGAGAGATTGGGAATGTAAGGGGCCCTCCCCCGCCTGAAGGTGGCAGACAGGGTGACTGGAAACTTGTCTGGATGTGGCATTGACAGGCCACCTTGTTCACGCTGGGCCCGACAGCTGCCCAACCTTGGGACTGTCTGTTCCGTGAGCTCACACACATCTTTGCTGTGGGACATGAGTGTGGAGTGTGAACGCAGGCATTCTCAGGTGCGTCAAGGAGGGCACAGGGTGGACATTCCCTGTGGCCACCTTTGAAACCTCCAGCAAACAACAGGCCGGAAAGTGCCTTTTCCTCTCCCATCCCTGAAGGTGACATTTCATGCTGGTTGGCAGGGGTGTTGGTGGTGGTGTTGCTGGTGATTATTATTATTATTTGATGTCGGAATTCCGATCTGTCCCCCAGGCTGGCATGCAGGGACACCTTCACCACCACCGTGGACTCCAGCTGCCAGGCTCAGTCGACCCTCCAGTCTTGGCCACCCGAGTGGCTGGAACCCCAAGCATGCACCACCATGCCAGCCTTATCTTTGGATTTATTTTTGATGGCTGAGATGAGGTCTCGCCCCATGTCCTGGGCTGGTGTCAAAGTCTCAGGTTTAGGCCGTCCACCTGCCCAGGCTTCCAAATGGCCAGAATGCCAGGCTGAGCCCCTGACCCTGGCCTGTGGCTGTGGTGGTGATGGTGGTTGGTATTATTATTCCAAGTCTGAGTCCCACTCTCTCGCACAGGTCAGAACACAGGAGCCCACTCTTGGCCACTGTGGCCTACAGCAGCTGTGCTCCTGCAAAACTCCCACCATGGCAAGCTGAGTGCCTGGTAAGAGAGGTGTGCACCCCCATGCTCGGCTTATTTTTATTGGCTTCTTGTAGAGACGAGGTCTTGCCAAGGTGCCCGGGCTGGTCTCGAACATGGGGGCTCAGGCCATCCTCTCGAATCGGCCTTCCAGAGAGCTGTGATGACAGGTGTGAGCCCCTAAGCCTTTCCTCCACAACCCACTTGGGGCCACACCACGAGTCCTGCTCCCTTCTGATGACCCAAACCCCGGAGAGTGCGGCCAGAGTCGCCAACCGTCCCCTCTCTGGTTGAACACCTGCTGCTGGAGCATGTCTTCACTCAGGTGACCACTTCTCCACATGCCTGGTTCCCCAGGGTGGACCTGCTCGCTCCTGCCAGGAGCCACCCCAGGGAAAGGGAGGGCATGACTCTCAAACTTTGAGGGAGCAGGAACGGCCAGGCAACCCATGCCTGTCTCCATGACACTCAGCGAGGCCAAGACAGGAAGATGGACGGAGCCTGGGATCTTGAGACCAGGCTGGACACCATAGCAAGCCCCCTGTTTGACCCCAAGCTAAACTAAGAATGCCTTGGGTGAGGGCATGCCTAGGCTGGAGATCACTTCCAGCCCAGAGATTAAGACCAGGAAGGAAGACCAGGATGTCAACCAAATAAAAAGCCTGTGATCGCCACAGTTTGGGAGGCCCAGGCTGAGAGAATGAACCGAGTTTTGTGGTTTGAGTAGCCTGGACAACCTAGTGAGGAAAGGAAAGAAAAGAAAAGAAAGAAAAGAAAGAAAGAAGGAAGGAAGGAAGGAAGGAAGGAAGGAAGGA
>NW_006975778.1:0-727 GCF_000164805.1 Carlito syrichta | reverse complement strand
CTCCATCACAAATAAGCCTGGCATGGCGGTGCACACCTGTCATTCTGGCTCTTTGGAAGGCTGGAGAAAGGGTTGCTGCCGGCCAGCCTGCAGAGGCAGCATTGCCCGGGAGCAAGCCCCTACCCTCCAGCCTGGGTGACGAAGTGAGACTCCAACTCAAAGAAAAATAGGAAAAAAAGGTCATCCATTTGTGTATGGAGTTGAGGTCATCATGAGCAGACCAAGATCATTTGGGAAGGAGGCCCCTGCCTTGGGCCTAGAGTTCCTGAAAGATGGTGGATCAGCAGACAATTGGGCTGTGGATTTTAGAGTCTGACATGGGGGACCTCTGGAGCCCAGGAATTCAAGACCCGCCTGGACCATGCAACGAGACCTTGTCATTCCCCAGAATGCAAACACTGGAGTTGAGCATAGTGGCACCCGTAGTGATGGCTATATGGGATGTGGTGGACTCCATCCTGTGGCGATCCTTTGCATTGCTCCCGCTGACAGCTCATATGAGTTCAGGCCAAGCACCATGGCTCACAGCCTTCAGCCCCGTGCCCTGGGAGGCCGAGGTGAGAGGCTGCCTGAGCCCAACGATCAGAGACCAGCCTGTGCAACCTTGCCAGACCATGTCTTGGCAAAAGGTACCCAGAATCGAGTCACGTGTGGTGGCCTCTGGAGTCCTGGCTGCTTGGGGGCTGAGGTGGGAGGACCACCTGAACACCACAGGTTGAGGACCTGG
>NW_006975777.1:0-745 GCF_000164805.1 Carlito syrichta | reverse complement strand
GGGTAGAGATGAGAGCTTACTGAATTGTTCGAGTGGGTCTCGGTCCATGGGCTCAGACTGGCCACTGGCCTTCACCTCCCAAAATGCTGAGACGACTAAGCTGAGTGCCTGAGTCCGACCTTGATACTTCATCAGAAATTAAACAGAAGGCCTGGCACAGTGGCCCATGCCTGGAATCCCAGCGCTCTGGAAGTCTGAGGTGGGAGGATGGCTGGAGTGTAGGAACCCAAGGTCAGCTGGGGCCATGCAGGGAGAGCCCGTCTCCGCACTCAACCACACAAGGGTCTGAGGTCTAGGTGCCTGTCTTCCCGCCCACTCAGGAGGCTGATGTGGGTGGATCGCCCGAGCTCAAGACTGGTGTGAATGATGGTAGTTTCCCCGGGCACTAGCCTGGGCCACAGACCCAGACACTGTCTCCAAAAACGTCACAATAGTATGCAGATTCTCAACTGTGCATGGTTAGTTCACAGCGCAACTGATTTTAGTGTCAGAAAAAATGGATTTGGGAGCAAAGAAATGTCCCCGGGTGAGGGAAGTGTCCCTGGACTTTCTTGGTGGAAGGTCCTCATTGCGGAGTGGGTGGGTCAGTCTGCCTGGTGCACATTTCTCTCCTCATAGAGGAAAGCCAACAGGAACCCACCCAGGGAGCCTCGGGAAATACCATCCCAAAGGGTCAGCCATTGGGGGGGTTGGGGTGAGAAGTTGCTGACCTTGTGGGACCCTCACATGTGGGGGGGTGTCAGGG
>NW_006975776.1:0-703 GCF_000164805.1 Carlito syrichta | reverse complement strand
TGGAGGTATAACAAAGATAATTTGATTGAGAATTTGAGAATTTCATTCTCTGTCTTGATCCATTGGCCTGTGGACCTATCTTGTACAATAGCAGGCTGTGTTGATTACTGCAAACATATAGTAAAGTTTGAAGTCTGGAACAGCGATTGCTCCTGCTTTGTTACTTTTGATAAGATTATGTTGGCTATTCTTGATTGTTTTTGGTTTCATATGCGTCTTTTTTTTTTTGAGTTAGAGTCTCACTCTGTCACCCATACTTGGGTGCAGTGGCTGCTCCTGGGCACTGTAGTCTCGACCTGCTTGGCTTGGGTGATCCTTTGGACTCAGCCTCCAAGTAGCCTGATTTACAGGCATGCGCTACCTCGTCCGGCTGATTGCTTGATTTATTGTAGAGATGAGGTCTCGCTGCCCAGGCGGGTCTTGAACCCCCGAGCTCAGGCAATTCACTCACTGCAGTCTCCCAATGTCACGATATTACAGTCTGAGCCACTGAGCCCGGCTCCTATGAACACTTTATTGTAATTTCCAGGTTTGGGTACAATGATGTATACTTAATGGTCATTTCCTTGAATCTGTAGATTGCCTCCAAGGATAATTTTTACATTAAAGAGGTAAGCAAAGTCAGGGAAAAAAGCATGTCAAATTGTCATTTATGACTTCAGCCTCAGAACTTTGACATCGCACTGGGAGGGACCTTGACTAC
>NW_006975775.1:0-1059 GCF_000164805.1 Carlito syrichta | reverse complement strand
TTCCCCTGGCTGTGGGTAGCACTCACCTCTCTTTCCATATTGCTTTGTTCCGTCTAGCTTCCTCTAAGCCATGCTGTTAGATGTTCAAATGATCCATTTTATAATCTGCTCTTTAATTTAATTTTTTAGCTCTGAGACCTTTAGCCAATCAATGTTTCCGTTCATTTTCTTCCTCTGTTAAATATGTAATTTTTAAGTTCCAATAATTAGTCATAGGAACTCTGTAACTATTTTATTCTCCTTACAGAGAATGTAATCCTATTCCATGAATAGTATCATTGAAAAATGATGGTAATCCTCAGATGCTTGACTATTATGGGAAAGAAAAAAGTATAAAATTATTCACTGTAGTTCCTGTAAACAGGACTCATTTATTTGGGAGGTAAATTTACTAGAGAGGCAGAATCTGTAAATGGACTAGTGAGATATTTAGATACCCCTCACTGGCTCTTTTGTGATGTTTCGCACCTCACTCAACAGCTATAGTTTCTAAAATTCTGTCCTCAATTCTTCAAGGGAGGAAGACTATGGGTTTTCTGTTAAGGTACAGTACCTCGCTTCTTCTAGACTAAAATCTGTCAAAATCAGAAGCGGTGCAATTTCTTCCAAGTATCACTTCCCCTGCAGTGTCTTCCTGCTTTTGATTGTTCTCCAGTATTTTCAGCTGGCTGGTATCTGAGAGGGGATAAGATGAGTAGGAGCTACTTGGTCATACTGAAACCTGAAGTCTCTAAGATTTCTTCATTGCTAGGTCACCTGGTTTTTCATGTTCCCATCAGTTGAATAAAAGTATAGTTAAGTGATTGTAAGGGGAAAATTAGATCAAATTTCAAATTCCTATCAATTGTCATTATATTTATTAATTTTATCTCCTGCATTTTCAGCCTGAGAAGGGTTAGAGACCATTGCCTTGTTAGACTCTGGTGTGGCCATGTGGTCTTCGAGCTATGACTGTTGCCATGCTTCCCGGTTTTGTCCCCCCTCCCCCAACTTGGGGAGGCGAATCTTTCTCTCTCCCTTCTCTCTCTAATTTACTTTTAAATAAACTACATTCTTAAA
>NW_006975774.1:2457-3374 GCF_000164805.1 Carlito syrichta | reverse complement strand
TTGGGTTACTGTTTCATGCTGGGACTTAATTCAGCTTTCCTAACTCTCTGACATAATAGTACGTTCCTCTCTCCAGAAAAGTAAACAAAAAAGTGCAAAGAATAACACATGCCAGTATAGTTGCTGTGCTGCTCCAGAGAGGTTTTAAGCTCAAGCTATGAATCATACTCCCCATCTTCTGAGCTGTCTCTGAATATCAATTTTAATTCATGTGACTGCTTCTGGATTGTCATATTCTATAATTGAGACATCTGGCACAATGGACATCCCACATAATAGTACATGGAAGGACCAGACTAATTGCTTATGGTAGACGTCCCAGGCCTGAGGATTTAGCATGACATGTCTCACTTAGTACAATAGGGGGCTTCTGGTTTATTAGCCAATGTGGCATTCTGGGTTGCTGAACTATCACTATGCTTCCGTCTGTTTCACCCATTTTTTCACCCCAATTTGAGGTCAATTGCTCATTTGGCTGGTGGTCCTGCCACAAAAGTCAGCCAAAGCCCTTGTCCTTTTGGTGGTCCAAGGTACGATTTCCTTTATTGGTTCAGATCTGTAAATTTCTGTTACAAAATTTACCTTAACTTCTTGTCCCTATATTACCTTTTCTAAAGATATGTAACTTTCACAACAGTCTACATAGATCGAAAAATAGATAAATGAAATAAATAAAGCACAAGAGAAAGGAAGGAAGAAAAGAAGGAAGGAAGGAAAAGAAAGATGGATGGATGGATAGATAGATAGATAGATAGATGATAGATAGATAAAAGGATACAAAGATATAATGCAACCATGATTTCTCGTCTATGTACCAACCCTTAATTTGAACGATAATCTTTACCAGAGCTGCAGAAGACACACTGGGTTGCTCATCAGATCTTGATTTCCACTTTGAAACTAATCTTCTCAAAAAC
>NW_006975774.1:0-828 GCF_000164805.1 Carlito syrichta | reverse complement strand
GTCTCTGAAAATACAGAGACACCAAGAAGAATCTGACTTCTGCAAAGTCTCCTCAGTTTATTACCATTAGATGATACATCCTTTTTCTAATCTTACTTTTTCATGACTAGCTACATCTTTATCAAATGTAGAATTAAAAATACACAAGTTTGCTTGCTTTGGGGAATCTCCATTTCCTTATGAATGCTCCCAGGTCATGTTAAACTTAGAGTAAATAAAGTTGTATTCTTTTCTCCTGTAAATGTGTCTTTTGTTATAGGGGTCTCTGTCATGAACCTAGTGATGGGTGAGGAGAAGATATTTCTTTTCCCCTACACTATCTCTTATTATCATCTGCTTCAAAAACTTGAGAGACCTAATGAGCATCACTCAGCTAAGCCCAGTTAGCTCCTAGAACCATGAGAGGGAAGAATAGGAAGAATAATAAATGACTGTTGCTGTTTTAAGTCAGTATTTTGGGGTAGTTTGTTGTGTAATGATAGATAGCCAAAACAGTAGGCACCATGAAAGTCTTTTTTTAAAAGTGATAGTCTCAGCCAGGCTCAGTGGCTCAGCCTGTAATCCCGTGCCTTTGGGAGGCTGAGGTGAGTGGATTGCCTGAGCCCGTGCACTCCAGTCTGGGTGACAGAGTAAGACTCCAACTCAAAAAAAAAAAATGTGATAGTCTCTTTTTAATATTTTTATTTCTTGAGACAAGGACTCACTCTGTCTGACAGGTCTCACTCTGTCACTAAGGCTATGGTATAGTGACACAAGCATAGCTCACTGTAGTCTCACTCCTGGACTCAAGTGATGCTCCTGCCTCGGCTTCCCAAAGCACTGGGACTA
>NW_006975773.1:3762-4366 GCF_000164805.1 Carlito syrichta | reverse complement strand
GGTTTATCACCCTAATGCCTGTATCCTAAAGTGTACTTTCGAACCTGAATCCGGCATCACAGAACAAAGAAGATTTAGGGTCCTGAAAAGCCATCTTCTGTGGATTCTCAGACTCCAGGGACCTTGTAAGCCACCTGTCTTTCCTCCCTGATGTCTGCCACATATAGAACTTCATCTGTGTGTCAACAAGCCTAGAGTGTCCCCGCCCTCTGTCTCAGGAAAGCATCTCAATCTCACCTCTTGACAAGAACTGCATATGACCTGTCAAGACATCTTTGAACCCACCTCTGATCTGCAAGGCGCCACTTGGAAATCCCTTCCTCCTCCCCTGGACAACCCAATGAGAATCTCACATGTATTGATTTGTGGTTTCTTTCTTTCTGAGTTGGAGTCTCACTCTGTCATCAAGACTGGAGTGCAGTGGCCGCTGCCAGCCACCGCAGCCTCAACGTGCTGGGCTCCGGCGATCCTTCCGCCTCAACCTTCCAAGTAGCTGGAACTACAGGCATGCACTACCACACCGGGACAGATTTTTTTATTATTTATTATACAGATGAGGTCTCACCAAGTTGCCCAGGTGGGTCTCGAACCCACTGTGGTCTCT
>NW_006975773.1:0-2427 GCF_000164805.1 Carlito syrichta | reverse complement strand
TCATCTGCAATGACAGTATTTAAACTGAGCTTGGATGCCTTAATTTCTATCATCAGATAGTTGTGGGAACCAATTGTTTTTGCAACCTGAACTTCAATTTTCTCATCTTGTTTGCTTAAGAAAGGATCTTATGAAAACCATTCCCTTCTAGGAAGTTTTTTTTAATTTTAAAGAGATGGGGTCAGATGGGCTCGGTCACTCAGCCTGTAATCCTGTGCCTTTGGAAGACTGAGGTGAGTGGATTGCCTGGGTCCATGGGTTCGAGACCTGCCTGGGCAGAAGAGACCTCATCTCTACAATAAATCAAAAAATTAGCTGGGCGCGGTAGCACATGCCTGTAGTTACAGCTATGTGGAAGGCTGAGGCAGAAGGATCACTGGAACCCAGCAGGTCGAGGCTGCGGTGGCCGGGAACAGCCACTGTACTCCAGTCTGGGTGACAGAGTGAGACTCCAACTCAAACAAACAAAAAAAAGAGATTGGGTCAACCTATCTTTTACTGCAGAGGCGCCTTGGTTTGCATGTTCCGTGAGGTTCTCTCTATCAGAGATGAGTCCATCTTCCTTTAATTTGGGAAGCTTCCAGCAAGTGTCCAGATACCAAAGACACCTTTGCCTCCAGAAGTCACGGTGCTTGGCAACTTTCTTACCTCAGAAAAGCTGAGGTCGGGTTGGGTCAGCCTGTCATGCCAGCACTTTGGGAGGCTGAAGTGAGTTGATTTCCTGAGCCCATGAGTTCGAGATTCAACCAGGCAACTTGGCAAAACCACATCTCTACAATAAATAAAAAATTAGCTGGGCATGGTAGCATGCATCTTTAGTTCCAGCTACTTGGAAGGTTGAGGAAGAAGGCTTGCCAGAGCCCAGCAGATGGACATGGGTGGCTGTGAGCGTGTCACTGCACTCCAGTCTGAGCAACAGAGTGAGACTTCAACTCAAAAAAATAAAAAAATAAAAGGTTGATTAATGGGTACCGTTTCTGGTGTGGGTCAGGTGGGTAGAAAGTTAAGAATGGAACTTGGCTGGGTAATGTCTCTGGAATGTTAGATGATACTCTTAAGTCTTGATTTTCAGTAATGTCTCTTGCTGCCCTGGACCATTTGATTATTGGATAGGGGTGAAGAATAAGAAGGAGTTTTGAATTTGGGGGATAAAACTTCAGAGATAAGTCAGTAGTAGTGGCTGCCACTAGTGAGAAAACTACTTTGCTCTCTTTCCCATAGTTTCAGTCACCCCACTGCAGAGTTGAAGAAGAATGGGGGGAAGTCAGAAGCAGGATGGGAGGAGGAACCACGACTTCTATCAAGCAGACTGGATAGGCAAGTGGAGAATGCTTGGAGGTGGAAATGTTAGATCTTGCAAGATCCGATCCTTGGAATAAAGAAGCCTGTCTGTGCTTCCCAAAAATAAAAATAAAAATAAGCCAGGTTCGGTGGCTCAGCCTGTAATCCCGTGCCTTGGGAGGCTGAGGTGAGTGAATTGCCTGAGTCCACGGGTTCAAGACCCGCCTGGGCAAGTTGGCAAGATCTCATCTCCACAATAAATCAAGAAAATCAGCTGGGTGTGGTAGCGCATGCCTGTAATTCTGGCTACTCAGAAGGCTGAGGTGGAAGGATCGCTGGAGCCCAGCAGGTCGAGGCTGTGGTGGTCAGGAGCAGCCACTGCACTCCAGTCTGGGTGACAGAGTGAGACTCCAACTCAAAAAAAAAAGAAAAGAAAAGTCCACACCAGACAGTATGTGGACTGTGTCACGAAGATGTCAGACACAGACAGGCAGACAGAAGTCAGACCATGGAGAGAATCAGGACGAGGCCCAGACACTCACCATGTATACACTTAGATGAGACCTTGAGGAACTGTGGCTCTCTGGCAGCACATGGGCCTCTGCTGTGACTGGTGTGGTGTGCACTGATCAACTCCACTGTCATATCAAAATACCAGGGGTCAGGTGGCTGAAACAACAGAAAAGTACTTGCTCAGTTCTTAAGGCTGGATGTCCAAGGTCAAGGTGCCAAGTGATTCAATTCCTGGTGAGGGCTCCCCTCCTAGTCATAGACGGCTTCCTTCTGGCCATGTTCTCAACATGGCCACTTTGTGCACTCATTCAGAGAGAGCAAGCTCTGTGCACCCATGCATAGAAAGCAAGCTCTCTGCTGTCTCTTCTTAGAAGTGCACTGCAAGTGAGACAGCCCTCAGAATGGGAAACAATATTTGCCAACTGTATATCTGACAAAGGCCTAACATCTAGGATCTACAAGGAACTCAAATGCACCAAAAGGAAACAAACAGCCTCATTCAAAAGTGGGCAAAAGACATGAATAAACATTTCTCAAAAGAAGATAATGAGCAGCCAGCAGACACATAGAAAAGTGCTCAGCCTCACTCATCATCAGAGAAATGCAAATCAAAACCACATTGAGATACCACCT
>NW_006975772.1:0-859 GCF_000164805.1 Carlito syrichta | reverse complement strand
AGTTTGCCCCCATAATGAGTGCCCTAGAAGTGGATTCCCTCTGTAATGGCTGCCTCAGTGTCTAGCCTCCTTTGTGTGAGTGAACTAGCAGCAGGTTCTCCCTTGTGATTGGTGACTCAATGACCACGTGACCCCTGTTAATGGTGCCACAGTGGCTAGGCTTCTCTGTGATGGGTGGCCCTGTGGCTGGTACTCCTCTGTGATGGGTGCACAAGTTACCAGGCCTCCTCTGTGATTGGTGTCCTGTGATTGGCTGTCCTTTGTGATCAGTACCCAGTGATTAGTCCTCCTTCAAATGGGTGTCCCAGTATATGGAAACACTTTGAGACTGGTTCGTCAGTGCTTCAGACACTGTTGGGTGTCTCAGTGACTGGTTCTCCTCCTCTGTGATGGATGTCAGGAAGACTAACCCACCACTGTGATGAGTACCTCAGTTACTGGAGCACATTCTAAAGCGTGTCCGTGCCACTGGTCCTCCTCTGTGTTTGGTGCATTAGTGACTGGCTTACCAGTGTGATTGGTGATTCAGTGACTGTGACTCCTCTGTGATAGATGCCTCAGTGACTAGCACTCCTCTTGATGGGTACCACACTGATTTTGCCTCCCCAGTAATGGCTGCCCAGTAATTGACCCTCCTTTTTGATTGGAAGCCCAGCTACTGGCCCTCCTCTATAATAGGTACCTTGACCATCCCCCCTCAGATTTGTGCCTCAGTGACTGGATCTTCTATATTATGTGTGCCTCAGTTACTGACTTTCCATTGTGATGATGCCCAGTGACTATCTCTCCACTATCATGACTATCTCAATGACTCACTCTCTTCTCTTATTGGTGTCCTAATGAGTAGCCTTCTTCTGAG
>NW_006975771.1:0-568 GCF_000164805.1 Carlito syrichta | reverse complement strand
GCTAGATAGCCAGTTAAGTCAGCTAGCTAGCTAGATATCTAGCTAGGTAGCTAGCTAGATATCTAGCTAGGTAGCTAGCTAGATATCTAGCTAGGTAGCTAGCTAGATGAGCCAGCTAGTTAAGCCAGCTGGCTAGCCAGGTAGCTAGCTGGTTAATGCAGCTAGTTATGTCAGCTTGCTAGCTAGATAAGTCAGCGAGTTAACTCAGCTGGCTAGCCAGCTGCCTAGCTGTGTAGCTAGCTAATTAAAACAACTGTCTAGCCAATTAGCTAGCTTGTTAAGTATCCTTGTTAAGTCAGCTCACTAGCAAGTTTCATAGTTAGGTAGCTGGGAAGTTAAGTCTGCTGGCTACCTGATTAAGTCAACTAGTTAAGTCAGATGAATAGCCAGAAGGCTAGATAGTTAAGTCGGCTAGATAATTCAGCTGGCTTCCCAGCCGGCTGGCTAGGTAGCTAGCTAGTTACGTCAGCTGACTAGTTAGCTGGCTAGCTGGTTAAGTCAGCTAGTTTATTCAGCTGGCCATCCAGCTGGCTAGTTAACTAAGTCAGATAGTTAAGTCAGCTGACCA
>NW_006975770.1:0-776 GCF_000164805.1 Carlito syrichta | reverse complement strand
AGTATGCTCAACTAACTAGTCGGCTGAGTAGTTGGCTGACTATTTAGCTGACCTAACTAGTCTGCCCACAAGTTAGATGACCGAACTTGTCAGCTGACCAGTTGGCCGATGAGTCCATTGATTGGTTAGCTGGCTTAAATAGTTTGCTGGCTAGTCGGCCCACCAGTTAGTTTACTTAATTTGTCAGCCAGCGAGTAAGCCCACAGGTGTGCTGACTTAACTAGTTGGCCAGCGAGTGAGCCGACTGGTTAGCTGACTTAACTAGTCAGCTGGCAAGTGAGCTGAATGGTCAGCTGACTTTAGTTGGCAAGTGAGTGAGCCGAAAGAACAGAAGAGTTAACTAGTCAGCCAGCAAATAAGCCGACTGGTGAGCTGACTTAAATAATTGGCCGGCGAGTGACCCAAATGTGAGCTGCCTTAACTAGCTGACTTAACTATATATCTACCTAGAAAGCAAGCTTACTTAACCAGCTGAAATAGCTAGCTAGTCAGTTGTCTAGCCATCTGACTTTACTAGCTTTTTAGCTAGCTAGCGCTCTGCCTAGCAAACTGACTTAATGAGGTGTCTTAAAGAGCTAGCCAGCTCATTAGCCAGCTTACTTAAGTAGTTTATTAATTAGCTAGGCTGCTGGCCAGCCAGGTGACTCTGCAGGCTGACATAACTAGTTATCCAGGCGGCTAGCCAGCTGACTTAACTAGCTCTCTACGTCTCTAGCCACATGGATAACCAGCTGATTTAACTAGCTGACATAACTAGCTAGCCAGTTGGCTAGACA
>NW_006975769.1:0-774 GCF_000164805.1 Carlito syrichta | reverse complement strand
ATAGTAGAATGACCAGTTGCTGGAGTTCCCATCACAGAGGAAGCCTAGTCATTGGTGCACACATCACAGAGGAGGGATAGTAACTGGGCACTCAACAGAGAGGAAAGACATTCATCTCGGCACCTATCACTGTGGAGGGCCATTCACTAGCACTGTAATCACAGAGAAGGCCCAGTTATTGTGGCATATATCACAGTGGAGAACTAGTCACTGGGGAGCCCATCAAATAGAAGAATCACTGGGACACCTATCACAGTAGAGGGCCATTCACAGGGATACTCCTTGTGAAAGAAAGCCAGTCATTGGGGCATCCATCACAGAGGTGAGCTAGTTAGTGGGTCATTTATCATAGAGAGGGCCAATCACTGAGGCAACCATCACAGAAATGAGACAGTCACTGAGGGAACTATCACAGTGGAGGTACAATCACTGGTGCAGTCATCACATAGGAGACCCAGTCACTGCTGTAGCTATTAGGAAGACCAGTCACTGGGATAGCCATAACAGAGAACGCCCATTCACTGAAGCACCCCTAACAGAGGTGGTACAGTCACTGGGGCACCAATAGAAGATGGTGACCCTTCACGGTGACAACCATCACAGAAGCAATCCAGTAAAAGTGTACCTCCCTCAAGGGATGGCTAGTCACTGGACCATCCAAAGAAACATATTTTTAATCTAAAATTGTGGGGTACAATTAAGGGTTAGGTATACAAATATGCACCATTCAGTCACCCTTGTTGATAAGGGGTGTCTCCCCTTTCCTAGACAGAT
>NW_006975768.1:0-361 GCF_000164805.1 Carlito syrichta | reverse complement strand
CCGCGGATCCCGGCGCAGCCGCCAGCCACAGGCCTGGGTCCCCCGCACTGCCTTGGAACGCCGAGTCGGGCCCCTACGCAGCCCCCGACCGCGGGCCGGGACCCCTGCACCTCCGAGGACCACGGAGCTGGGCTCCGCGCGCCTCCGAGGAAAGCGCAGCCGGCCCCGCTGAGCCGTGGAGAATTTGGGCCCAGGCCCCCAGTGCCGCTGAGGAACGGTGGCCGCCCCTCCGCCCTCCCTGGGGCAGCTGATGGGCGCTGATTCGGCCCCCCACGCAGCGGCGGATCTGGATCCGGGTCTCCCACAGCTGCCGCTGACATAGGAGCCTGGACCCCCGAACAGCTGCCGACCACGGGGCGGG
>NW_006975767.1:0-767 GCF_000164805.1 Carlito syrichta | reverse complement strand
TGTCCATGCCTGGAATCCCAGCCCTCTGGGATGCTAGGCAGGAGGATGGCTGGTGTTCAGAGTCCAGGCCAGCCTGGGCCAACCTGGGCCACACAGGAAGTTCCCATCTCTGCACAAATCCAAACAGGGAGTCTTGGGTCAAGTTGCCAACCATCCCGCCCACAAAGGAGGCTGAGGCAGGAAGATGGCTGGAGCCCATGATTTTGAGGTGGCTAAGAATGGCGGTCATGTCCCTGGGCCCCAGCCAGGGCCACAGAGAAAGACTCTGTCTCCAGAAACATCAGAATTGTACTCAAATTCTCAACTGCACATGGTGTGTTCAAAGGGTGACAGGGTTTAGAGCTAGTAAAAATGGGATTGGGAGAGCTGGAGGAACCCAGGGAGACGTGGGAACTTCTGCACCAAAGGGTGTCAGCCATTGGGGGGGTTGGGGCTGAGTGTGCTGAGCTTGGGGGACCCTCGTATGTGGGGGGTGTGGTGGGAAAGATTGGGGGAAGAAGGTTTGCAGGAGAATGGATTTCTTTCTTTCTTTCTTTCTTTCTTTCTTTCTTTCTTTCTTTCTTTCTTTCTTTCCATTCTTCCTTTCTTCCTTCTTTCTTTCCTTCCTTCCTTTCATTCATTCATTCTTTCTTTCTTCCTTTCTTTTATTTCCTCACTATGTTTCCCAGCCTGCTTTCACACTGCCAAACTTGGGCCACCCTCTTGGTCTGGGCCTCCCAAACTGCTGCAATCACAGGCTTTCCATTTAGTTGACATCCTGGTCTTCC
>NW_006975766.1:0-760 GCF_000164805.1 Carlito syrichta | reverse complement strand
AAGACAGGCGCACAACACCATGTTCAGCTCATTTGGAATGGAGGGTAGAGATGAGACGTTACTGAATCGTTCGAGTGGGTCTTGGTCCATGGGCTCAGACTGCCCACTGGCCCTCACCTCCCAAAACGCTGAGATGACTAAGCTGAGTGCCTGAGTCCGACCTTGATACTTCATCAGAAATTAAACAGAAGGCCTGGCACAGTGGCCCATGCCTGGAATCCCAGCACTCTGGAAGTCTGAGGTGGGAGGATGGCTGGAGTGTAGGAGCCCAAGGTCAGCTGGGGCCATGCAGGGAGAGCCCGTCTCCGCACCCAACCACACAAGGGTCTGAGGTCTAGGTGCCTGTCTTCCCGCCCACTCAGGAAGCTGATGTGAGTGGATCGCCCGAGCTCAAGACTTGTGTGAATGATGGTAGTTTCCCCAGGCACCAGCCTGGGCCACAGACCCAGATACTGTCTCCAAAAACGTCACAATTGTATGCAGATTCTCAACTGTGCATGGTTAGTTCACAGCGCAACTGATTTTAGTGTCAGAAAAAATGGATTTGGGAGCAAAGAAATGTCCTGGGGTGAGGGAAGTGTCCCTGGACTTTCTTGGTGGAAGGTCCTCGGTGCGGAGTGGGTGGGTCAGCCTGCCTGGTGCACATTTCTCTCCTCATAGAGGAGAGCCAACAGGAACCCACCCAGGGAGCCTCGGGAAATACCATCCCAAAGGGTCAGCCATTGGGGGGGTTGGGGTGGGAAGTTGCTGAGCTTGGGGG
>NW_006975765.1:0-1008 GCF_000164805.1 Carlito syrichta | reverse complement strand
CCTTTGGTATGGATTCAACCTCCTAAGATAATGACAAAGCAGCCTCCAATCTTACCCAGAAGTAAGAAGTGTCCAGATACTTTTCCTTAAGTCTAATGATTTCCATTGCTCAGTGAAGCATTTTTCTGAAAATGGAACTCCAGAGCTAGTTTTTTACGTTCCTGGAGTCCACCATGCTTTTTTATTTTTATGAACAGACAAAAATGATCACCCCATATACCGTTTTGTATTATTCCGAGACTTCCAATATATGTTTGTGTTTTTTCTTTAATGTCATTAGGAATAACTAAAGATTGTTTTAGTTATTCAAAAACAATCTCCGACTTGGCAATCTCCAATTTTTGTGAAAGTATTTTACTGATTAGATAGATAGATAGATAGATAGATAGATAGATAGATAGATAGATAGATAGATAGGTAGATAGGTAGATAGATAGATAGGTAGATCGGCAAATTGTGATGCTGTACCCTTGGTTATACTACAAACTGTTTGAATAGGTGATCAAGTTGCCACTTGTCCAGGACCAAAAAGGAAAAACCAAATTAGTTTATTTCACTCTTTTTTTTCTTGCTATGACTTAAAGAAAAAATATCAGATTTACCAAACTCTTAGCTACAGTTGAGCTAAACAGATAATGTGGAAGATTTAACAGGTTAGTATGAATGTGGGTTTGTAGACAACTGTTCCACTGTCCAATGAATGTTTCTATTACCACTAGGCAACAACCTCTGGGACAGAAAGAGAGTAAATATGTTTTAACGAGCTTTGTTCTAAAAAGTATTTCCATTTGTGAACTACATGATATAATAATACACTGGCCCTTAATATACAAACCACGTTACAATAGGGAGTGTTTTCTTTCTTCATAGCTTCCATAGGGAGAATGACCTACTCTGTACCTTTACAAACTTACCTAGCAACTTTGATTGGATTTCACATATTTCAAGCCCTGAAACATTACAGTGTGTAGTCTTAAATATTATAGCTTGCCTAAAAGAATTCCACGA
>NW_006975764.1:0-525 GCF_000164805.1 Carlito syrichta | reverse complement strand
ATACCTAACCCTTAACTGTACCCCACAATATCGTAATAAAAAATATTGATTATAAAAAAAGAAAATATATCTTGAAAAGATTAGAGGAAAAAATATTTTCAAACATGAGGCCTAGAAACTGAGTATCCAGACCAATGTATACATTTTATATGTGGTGATTAGTCATTAGGAATGACGTCAGGATCAGTAGAGAGCATAAGTATTGAATGAGAAGACAAAGTTTTGAAGGTAAAGAAGTGCAACAATGAAGGGTAGTATTGTAATACTATGTGTGGAAATTACCTAGACTTTAAAATCGGATGGAAGAACATCATCTGGAAGCAGAACACAGGAGCCAGGAGAGGAAGGAACATGATAAAGCAATATATAACACAGATTGCATCACTTGGTGTACATATAAAGGAACCTGATTTTCATTTTGTTCTCTTCTCATCTTGAAAGTTACAGCTCCTAAACAACAAAAATAGGACAAAGCAAGTAGAATTTGCCTATATGGCAGAACTCAGGAAAACCTAATTGGTTTGG
>NW_006975763.1:0-404 GCF_000164805.1 Carlito syrichta | reverse complement strand
TCAGCTGATTTAACTAGTTCACTTGTGAGTGAGCCGATTGGTCAACTGACTTAATTAGTAGGCCAATAGGCAAGTTGACTGGTCAGTCAACTTAACTAGTTCGCCGGCATGTGAGATTTCTGTTCAGCTGAATTTAATCGGCTTGCGAGTTAGCCGAATGGTCAGACTTAACTAGTCGGCCGGTGAGTGAGCCAACCAGTGAGCCAACTTTACTAGTCGGCCAGCGAGTGAGCCGACCTGTGAGTGGACTTAACTAGTTGGCTGGTGAGCAAGCTGACTAGTTTGCTGACTTGGCCTATGAGCGAGTCGACAAATTATTTGACCTGTTGGCTGGTGAGCGAGCTGACTAGTTTGCTGACTGGTTGGCAGGCAAACGAGTCAAATATTTAGCTGACCTGCTGGAA
>NW_006975762.1:0-469 GCF_000164805.1 Carlito syrichta | reverse complement strand
CTTCAGGATATGGATAGCTTTCCCAACACTATTTATTGAAAAGACTAAACTTTCCTTATTGTGTATTCATCATTGTCAAAGATCAATTGATTGTAAAGGCATAGATTTATTTCTGGGCTCTCTATTTTGTTCCCTTGGCCTTTACATCCAATTTTATGCCAGTACCATTCTATTTTTATTACTAGAGCTTTGAAATACAGTTTTAAATCAAGTCGTGTGATGCCACCAACTTCTTCTTTTGTTTTTTTGCTCATGATTGTTTTGACTATTTGGGGTCTTTTGTGGTTCCGTAGACATTTCAGGATTTTTTTTTTTTCTGTTTCTACTTTTTAAAATCCCATTCAAATATTTTGGGGGGAGATTAAAAAATAAATTGTTTTTTAAAAATATATTTTATTTTATTTTGAAGATGTGGGGTAAAAATAAGGGTTAGGTACATATCTGATCATCATACAGGTAAAGTATGGGT
>NW_006975761.1:0-300 GCF_000164805.1 Carlito syrichta | reverse complement strand
CTTAACTAGCTAGACAGCTGGTTGGCCAGCTGAATTAACTAGCTGATTTAACCAGGTAGCTGACTTAACAAGCTATCTACCCAGCTATCCAGTTGGCTTAACTAGCTGAAATAACTAGCTAGCCAGATGACTAGCCATCTGTCTTAACTAGTTTTTTAACTACATAACCAGCTGTATTGCCAAATGTCTTAATGAGTTGACAACTACCTCGCTAGCAGGTTGCCAACTGACTTAACTGGTGGGCTTAACCAGCTGGTCAGCTGTTAGCTACCTGACTTAACTAGCTGGCTTCCTACCTAG
>NW_006975760.1:0-325 GCF_000164805.1 Carlito syrichta | reverse complement strand
GTTCCAGGCATGGGCCGCCGCACCTGGCCTTCTTATTCATTTTCGATGAAGGATAGAGGCCAGACTAGGGGGCTCAACCTCATCATCGTAGAGTTTTGGAGGCCAAAGCCTGGGTCCAGAACTACCCCACGGGTGCATGCCTGTCATTATGGCTTCTCAGAAGGCCTGGGGTGGAAGGCTCGCTGGATCCCAGTGGGCCGAGGTTGTGCTGGCTGGGAGCAAGCCACTGCCCTCCAGCCTAGGCAATGTAGTGAGACTCGGACTCAAAAAAAATAAAAGGAAAGAAAAGAATATCATCCATTTGTGTATGTAGCTGGGATCATTG
>NW_006975759.1:0-996 GCF_000164805.1 Carlito syrichta | reverse complement strand
TAAGTATCCTTGCTGAGTCAGCTAGCTTGTTATCTAATGAGTAAACCAGATAAATAAGAAAGCTAGCTAGCAGGTTAAATAATGAGTAAGCTAACCAGCTAGTTAGCTGGTTAAGTCAGCTGGCTAGCCAGATGGCTAACTATTTAAGTCACCTAGTTAAGCTAGCTAGGTGGCCAGCAAGTTAGCTAGGTAGTTAGGGAGTTAAATCAGCTGGCAAGCCAGCAGGTTATGTAGGTAGGTAGCTAGTTATGTCAGCTGGCTAGCCATCTGGCATTTAGATATGTCAGCTAATTAAGTCAGCTGGCTATCCAGCTGTCTAGCTAGGTAGCTAGCTAGTTACATCTGTTGGCTAGCCAGCTGGCTACTTCATTAAGTCAGCCTGTTAAATCAGCTGGCTAGACTGCTGGCTAGCTAAATAGCTAGGCAATTAAGTAAGATGGCTAGCCAGCTGGCTAGCTAGTTAAGTCAGCTAGCTAAGTCAGCTTGTTAGCCAGCTTACTAGCTAGGTAGCTAGCTAGTTATGCCAGTTGTATAGCCAGCTGGATATATAGTTAAGTCACCTAGTTAAGTCAGCTGACTAGCCCGCTGTTTAGCTGGTTAGACACCTGACTAGTTAGATATGTCACCTAGTAAATTCAGCTAGATATCCAGATGGCTACCTATGTTTCAAGCTAGTTAATTCAACTGGCTAGAAAGCAGGCCAGCCTGTTAAGACAGCTAGTTAAGTCAGCTGACTAGCAAGCTGGCTATCTAGGTAGTGACCTAGTTAAGTCAGTTTGCTAGCCAGCTGGCTAGCTAATGAAGTCAGCTAGTTAAGTGAGCTGGCTATCCAGGTGGCTAGAGAGGTAGAAAGCTAGTTAAGAGGGCTGGCTAACCAGCTGGATTACTAGTTAATTCAGCTAGTTTAGTCACCTTGTTGGCCAGCTACCTAGCTTGTTAATCAACTAGTTAAGTCATCTGGCTAACCAGTTGGCTAGCTAGTTAAGTCACCACGTT
>NW_006975758.1:0-389 GCF_000164805.1 Carlito syrichta | reverse complement strand
CTGGGGAGGGTGTTGTAAAACAATTACCGGTTCTGTCCTTGGCTAGTAGATTGGGGGTAAATTAAAGTGAACTGCTAGAAAAATATGACTAGACAGTATTAAAATGGCTGCTCTTGGACTATATTAACTTCATGTTATGTCCTTTCAGTAGAAACAAACTTATCTACTGAAATGCTTTTTAGTCTGGATTTAAATATTAAAGCGTTCAATATAATCTTTGACATATGTGCAAGTTGTATTTGTATAAAAATCATGTTGGTTAGTCTGTTGAAAAATTATACTCTAATAATACTCTAATAATAACTGGACCCTTTTTACTCACTGTCTTTTCTCTTTATTTTATTGATTCTTAATCTTTCTTTCTTTCTTTCTTTCTTTCTTTCTTTCTT
>NW_006975757.1:0-572 GCF_000164805.1 Carlito syrichta | reverse complement strand
GGAATTCTAGGTCTTCAGGAAATATCTTGTCTTGCTGAGAATGAAGCAGGAATTTCAGTAATGGGAGTCCTAATATACAGAACACTTCACGACCTGTGGCTATGGAAGAATAAGGAATCATAGTTTCACGAGGCCTCCATCCTAAAAACCTACTGACCGTCTTGCTAAGCGATAACCACCATTCAGGTTTGGGGAGTAGTTATCTGGATAATGGGAGTCCTCACATACAGGAAACTGCACTGTCTATTGCTAAATTAGAATAAGGAATCTGGTTTACACGTGTCCTCCATCCCAATGAAACTTCAGTGTTTCTTGATAAGGCCTAAACACGAATTGGGTTTTTGAAACATAAACTAGGGAAATGAAATGCTCATATGCAGACAAATGTACTGACTTTTCCTAAGAAAGAATAAGGAATGTGGTTTACATGTTTTCTCAATCTCCAAAAAAATATACAGCATCTTCCTAAGATCTAAACAAAAATCAAGCTTTTGACTCATGTATCTATGAACAGGAGTACTCAAATACAGGTAACTGCACGGCTGTTGCTAAAAATAAGTAATCTGTGTTAT
>NW_006975756.1:0-403 GCF_000164805.1 Carlito syrichta | reverse complement strand
GCAGAAGAGAACCAGTCACTGAAGCACCAATCCCAGTCACTGAGGAACACATTAGGAGGAGTATGAGTTGCTTGGACACCATTTACAGAGGAAGGGCAGTCCATGTGTCAATCATCATAGAGCAGGGCTCTCACTGGGACATACAGCATAGAGAAGAACCATTCATTGGAACTCCCATGATGCATGAGGTTTAGTAAGTTGGGTACTGATTATGGTGGAGGGCTAGTCAATAGTGTTCCAATCACAAGGAGTGGCCCGTTACTAAGGCATCCATCACAGAGAAGAGCCAATCATTAGAGTACCCATTAAGGGGGGGCACCAATAACAGAAGAAGTACACTATATGAGGCACCCATAGAAGAGGAGTGCCTGTTATTGGGGCACATATCACAGAGGAGTCCAGT
>NW_006975755.1:0-373 GCF_000164805.1 Carlito syrichta | reverse complement strand
ATAAGTTAGTTAACTAGCTAACTACCTGACTCAACCTGCTAACTTAACCCAATATTTAACCAGCTAGCTAACTGTTTCAACCAGCTAATGAAATTAGAAAACGGACTTAACTAGCTGACAACTGGCAGACTTAACTAGTTAACTAACTAACTTAACTATGGGAATTAAATAGCTAGGTATCTATTTAACTAAGTGGATAACTAGCTGACTTAACTAATTAACTAACTATTCAGAAATCAGACTTAAGTAGCTGAGTTAATTTGTTAGCTAACAAGTGAGCTAGCTGACTTAGCTAGCTGACTTAGCTAGCTGGTTAGCTAGCTGACTTAGCTAACAGAGTTAACTAGTTGGCTAACGAGATAGCTAGCTGACT
>NW_006975754.1:0-3596 GCF_000164805.1 Carlito syrichta | reverse complement strand
CACCCACTGGCTGACCTTTAAGAAAAAAGAAAGAGAGTAAGACGGAAAACAGAGAATGTTAAGCGGGATACAGATGAAATGGCTCCCTAAACAACTAGCGAGGATAACACAAAATGGTGATCTTCCACGGAAAACCTTCCTAAACAATGATGCACAACACACCACACAACGCAGCAATTTCACTTCTAGCACAGACCAAAAACAGGGGGGAAAATCCAAGAAAATGACAGTTTCTCAACTCACCGCGGAGGGTCAAATCCAGAAGCGGCCTCGCCGTAGTTCCTTCAGTGCGCTCGGGGCACCAAGACTGCAGAGCCTGCTGCGCTGGGGGCCGACTCCCTGGCGGGCTGTGGCGCTGGGAGCCAGGCTCCGCGGGCAGTGGCTGCGTAGGGGCTCCGACGCCGCGGTCCTCGGAGGCGCAGGGGCCCAGCTCCACTGTCTTCGGCGGTGCCGGGGCCCGAGCCCATGGTCGGTGGCTGCGCGGCGGACCTGGCCCCGCGGCGGACTTGGCCCCGCATTGCTCAGAGACACAAGGGGCCCAACTCCGCGATCCTCGGCGGCGCGGAGGTCCCGAGCACGGTGGCTGCCTCGGGGGAGGGAAGCTCCGTGTCCCTCGGCGGCGCGGGGGGTGCCCAGACCTGTGGCCGGCGGCTGCGCCCGGATCCGCGGTGGGCGGCGGCCCTGGAGTCAGCCTCCAAGGTCGGAGGCAGCGCGGGGGCCCCGACTCCTGTCTGCGGCGGCGGCCTGGGAGGCCCTGACCTGCAGTCGGTGGCTGCGACGCTGGCCGGCTCCGCGTTCCTCAGCCAAGGCGGGGGCCGGGAGGAGTGCGGCCACACGGCCCGCGGCGGCCCGGAGGCCCAGCTCCGTGGCTGGCGGTGGCAGCGGCGCTGGGGTCAGGCTCCAAGGTCGGAGGCAGCGCGGGGAGGCCGGCTCCGCTTTTCTCAAAGGCGCGGGGTGGGGGCCGGCCCGGCCGGTGCTCGGCAGCTGCGCGGTGTCCAGGCTCTTCTGTCTGCGGCTTCTGCGTGGGCGACCCGGATCCGGATCTGCCTCTGCAAGGACCCGCTCAGCGTCCATCAGGGCGCGGGGAAGGGGGAGGGGCGGCCACAATGTCATCGCAGGCGCGGGGGCCCCAGCTCCCCGTTCCTCAGCGGCACTGGGGGCCCGCGCCCAGATTCTCCGCGGCTCAGCGGGGCCGGCTCCGCTTTCCTCGGAGGCGCGGGGAGCCCAGCTCCGTGGTCCTCGGAGGCGCAGGGGTTCCAGCCCGCGGTCGGTGGCTGCTTGGGGGCCGACTCAGCGTTCCAAGGCAGTGCGGGGGTACCCGGACCTGTGGCTGGCGGCTGCGCCAGGATCCGCGGTTGGCCACGCTGGGGGCCCCCATTCGCCACGGCACAGCGGGGCTGGCTCGTGTTCCTCGGAGGCGCGGAACCCCAGCTCCCCGTTCCTCAGCGGCACTGGGGACCCGGCCCACAGCTGGAAACTGCACGCGGATCCGCGCTTGGACACGCCGGGTCCCAGATCCACCGCGGCTCAGCGGGGCCAACTTTGCGTTCCTCGGAGGCTCGGGGGTCCCAGCTCCGGGGTACTCGGTGGCGCCGGGAGCCCGGGCCCGTGGGCGGTGGCTGCGCTGGGGGGCGGCTCCTCATTGCTTGGCAGCGTGGGGGGACCCGGGCCTGTGGCCGGCGGCTGATCGCGGATCCTGCTGTGGGCCACGCCGGGAGGCCCAGATCTGCCGCGGCGAGGCGGGGCCGACTCCGCGTTCCTCAGCGGCGGCGGGGGCTGGGAGGGTGCGGCCATATGGTCCTCAGCGGCAGGGCCCTGGCTGTAAGGTCCCGGCGACGCTGAAGGCCGGGCTCCGCTGTTGGCACCGCGGGGGACCCGGCACCAAGGCTGGCAGTGTCGGCGCCGCTGGGGTCAGGCTCCAAGGTCGGAGGCAGCGCAGGGAGGCCAGCTCCGCATCTCTTGGAGGCGCGGGGAGCCCGCCCCGTGGTCGGCAGCTGCGCGGGAGTCCAGGCTCCCAGGTAGGCGGTGGCTGCGGGAGGCCCGGATCTGGATCCGCCGCTGCATGGGGGGCCGACTCAGTGCCCAACAACGGCGCGGGGGAGGGGTAGGGGCGGCCACCCTGTCCTTGGAGGCGCGGGTCCCCAACTCCCCGTTCCTCAGCGGCACTGGGAGCCTGGCCCGCGGCTGGCAGCTGCACCCGGATCCGCGGTGCAGACCCGCAGGGGGTCTAGATCCGCTGCGGCTCAGCGGGGCCGGCTCCGCGTTCCTCCCAGGCGTGGGAAGGAGCAGCTCCGTGGTTCTCGGCGGTGCGTTGGCTGCGGGGTCGTTGGCTGCGTGGGGTCCCGGCTCAGTGTTACAAGGGAGTGCGGGGGTCCTGGGCCTGTGGCCGGCGGCTGCACCCGGATCCTCGGTTGGCCACGCCGGGGGCCCAGATTTGCCACGGCACAACGGGGCCGGCTCCGCGTTTCTCAGCAGCGGTGGGAGCTGGGGGTGCGCCCACGCGGTCCTCCGCGGCACTGGGTCTGTTTCCAAGGCCCGTGGCGGCGCTGGGGGTCCGGCTCCACTGTTGGCAAGGTCGGAGGCAGCATAGGGAGGGCGACTTCGCGTTTCTCAGAGGCACGGGGGCCAGTCCCCCAGTTGGCAGCTGTACCGGAGCTGTGTCTCCTGCGTCAGCAGCGGCAGCGTGGGAGGCCAGTATCCCAGTTCGCCACCTGGGGACCGGATACGCGGCTGACCGCGTGAGGGGCCTGGATCCGGATCCGCCGCTGCGTGGCGGATGGCTCAGCGTCCATCAGGGGGGCGGGAAGGGGCGGCCACACGGTCCTTGGCAACTGGGGGCTTGGCTCCAAGGTCTGCGGTGGCGCTGGAGGCCCGACTCTGCTGTTGGCAAAACAGGGGATCAGGCTCCACGGTTGGCGCTGGCGGCGGGGCAGGGGTCACGCTCCAAGGTCGGAGGCAGCACGGGGGACCTGGCCCTGCGTTCCTCGGAGGCGACCGCGGCCAGCAGCTGCGCCCGTATCCCAGCTCCGCGCTCCTCAGCGGCGGCGGGGGCTGGGAGGGGTGCAGCCACATGGTCCTCAGCGGCAGGGCCCTGGCTGTAAGGTCCGCGGGGACGCTGAAGGCCGCCTCCGCTGTTGGCACCGCGGGGGACCCGGCACCATGGCTGGCAGTGGCGGCGCCGCAGGGGTCAGGCTCCAAGGTCGGAGGCAGCGCAGGGAGGCCGGCTTCACATTTCGCGGAGGCGCGGGGAGCCCGCCCCGTGGTCGGCAGCTGTTCGGGGGTCCAGGCTCCTATGTCAGCGGCAGCTGTGGGAGACCCGGATCCAGATCCGCCGCTGCGTGGGGGGCCGAATCAGCGCCCACCAGCTGCCCCAGGGAGGGCGGAGGGGCGGCCACGCTGTCCTCGGAGGCGCGGGGCCCCAGCTCCCCGTTCCTCAGCGGCACTGGGGGCCTGGGCCCAGATTCTCCACGGCTCAGCGGGGCCGGCTGCGCTTTCCTCGGAGGCGCGCGGAGCCCAGCCCCGTGGTCCTCGGAGGTGCAGGGGTCCCGGCCCGCGGTCGGGGGATGCGTAGGGGCCCGACTCAGCGTTCCAAGGCA
>NW_006975753.1:0-1006 GCF_000164805.1 Carlito syrichta | reverse complement strand
TTTTGGAGACAGGGTCTGACTCTGTGACCCAGGCTGGGGCCTAGGGACAGGAACGTCGTTCACCACCAGCCTCAAAATCATGGGCTGGGCAATCCTCCCGCCTCAGCCTTCAGAGTGGCTTGGACGACACCCACCTCGACCCAAGTCACCCTGTTTTGATAGGTGCAGGGACGGGGTCTCCTTGTTTGACCCAAGCTGCCCTTGGGCTTCTGAGCTCCAGCCATCCTCGTGTCTAAGCCTTCCAGAGCGTTGGGATTCCAGGCCTGAGCTGCTGGGTCAGGCCTTCTGGTTTGATTTAGATGAAATATTAAGGTCGGGCTTGGGGGCTCAGCCTCGTCAACCCAGAGATTTGAAAGGCCAAGGCCAGCAACCAGCCTGAGCTCGTGCCCTTGGACAAGACCTCGTCTCTATCCTCCATTTATAATGAATCTGGAGTGGTGGCACACGCCTGTCATTGTGGCTTCTTGGAAGGCCGAGATAAGGCCCGCTGGAGCCCAGCAGCCCGAGTCTCTGGTGACTGGGAGAGAGCTACCGCCCTCCACCCTGGGTGGTGGAGTAAGTCTCCAACTCAAAGAAAAAAAGGAAAAAAGGGAAAAAAATAGAAAAGCATCCATTTGTGTATGGAGTTGGGATCATTGTGAACAGATAGAGATCATTTGGGAAGGAGGCCCCAGTCTTGGGCATATAATTCCTGAAAAACAGTAGATTGGCAGACAATGGGGCTGTGGCTTTGGGAGGCCAAGGCAGGGATTGAGAGAGCCCGGGATTTTGAGACCAGCCTGGTCCACATAGCAAGACCTCGTTGCTCTCCGGAATGCAAGCACTGGTGGTGCGGGTGGTGGCACCCGTGGTGTTGGCTTCACGGGACGTTGTGGCCTCCATCCCAGAGGGTTCCTTTGCATTGAACCCTATGATAGAACTTGTGAGTCCAGACCAGGCGTCATGGCTCATGGTCGACAGTACCACACACTTGGAGACCGATGGTGAGGCTGCCTGAGCCAAGGGG
>NW_006975752.1:0-779 GCF_000164805.1 Carlito syrichta | reverse complement strand
TACTAGTTATGTCAGCAAACGAACAGGCAACAAGTTAACATTGATAAACTAGTGGACCAACTCGTCAGTCATCTTGTTATCCCAGGGAACTAGTCGGCCGAGTAGGCAGCCCAACATGTTAAGTCAACTAACAAGTCAGTCATGTAGGCAGCCAACATGTTAAACAATCTATTTGGCTGATTCGTCAACAAGTTAATTCACCTAGCTAACTCTATTACCAGCTGGTTAAGTCAGCCAGTTAACTTGTTTACCAACTAGTTAAAACAGTTTGCTAGCTCATTAACCAACTCGTTACGTCAGCTAGCTATCTCTTTAGCCAACTAATTAAATCAGCTAGCTAACTAGCTAGCTAGTTAAGTAAGCTAGCTAAGTCTGCTAGCTCACTAGTTAGCAAACTATTTATGACACCTACTTAAGTCTACTACCTAACTAGTTAGATAATTATTAAAGCATCTAGATATTCAGCTAGTTAAATAGTTAGCTAACTAATTCAGGTAGTTAAGTCAGCTAGCTAACTTGTTAAGTTGGCCTGTTATGTCAGTTAGCTAAGCAGTTAAGTCAGATAGCTAAGTCAGCTAGTTAAGTCAGCTTTCTTATTTAGTCAGATGGTTAAGACAGTTAGCTAGCTACTTAGCTAATGAGTTAAGTCAGCAGGCTGAGTGAGTTCAATAGCTAGTTAACTAATGGGTTAAGCAAGCTGGTTGAGTAAGCTAGCTAGCTAGTTAGCAAACAGGTTGTGTCAGCTGGTTGAGTAGGAAAGTTAGCTAGATAGCTAATGA
>NW_006975751.1:0-498 GCF_000164805.1 Carlito syrichta | reverse complement strand
GAAGAAAATGGATCCAGAGGCAGCAAACTTCTTGAGGAAATGACATTGCCAAAGAAACTTGAAGCTGAGCTACAGACGTTTTAGTTACTCAAGCCTTTAAATAAGTCTTGGGCAGACCCCGTTGTTGGCACATCAGAAAGCGACTGAGAGAACTGTGAGACCCCGAGAAAGGTGTAACCCTGGTTATCATCTACACATGTGCCACAGAGGGTAACGCACAAAGAAGTTGCAGAGCAGGGAACCAGGGTCACACAGTAGACAGGGCAGCTCCTCCAATTTTAGTACTGCCAGGGAAGGGGGACTTCACCAACTTGCCCAGTGGGGTTCCATCATTGCGATGAACCCCACTTTGCTGGGTTACTCCCACTCTTTCTGAATGGGAGGCTTTATTGTAGTTATCTCATCTCAGCTCCACCATCGTGTGTGTGTGCACATGCGCACGAACGCATTGTCAGTAGAGGGAGAAGGAGGAGAGATAATTCATCTTTAACACACAGG
>NW_006975750.1:0-397 GCF_000164805.1 Carlito syrichta | reverse complement strand
CATCCCCACATCCCCTCACCGGGGCCTCCTGCTGCAAGAAACCTCCCTCCTGGGGGCATATGGTTCTCTCTTTCTGTCACTCCAGACCTCATATGGCTGGCGTCTGCTCCTTATCAACCCGGTTTTCAGAGTGAAAGTCACACACACACACACACACACATAAACACACACACACATACACACACACACACAGCTGGCCCACAACGCTTTCCAACCTCACTCTAGATACATAGCCCTCATCTCAGCCTCCGCTTTACCTCAATGAGTGGGTTCCTGCTCATGTCCTTGCATTTGTTAGAAAGAACTTGAAATCGTTCAGAGTTTTTCCTGTGGAGAAGGAGAAGGAGGAAGATTCGATGTGAGAATAACGGAGAGCTTTGCACATTCAAACTCTTTT
>NW_006975749.1:0-5284 GCF_000164805.1 Carlito syrichta | reverse complement strand
TCCCTGAAAGTCTGTAAAAAGAATCATGGCAAGGAGATGTTCAGCCTACTGCTGTTGAGGTACTCATTGGTAAATTTACAGAATCATTATGTACCAGCAATCCACTCTTCTTCCAGAGTTTGTAAGTATTTCACAAAGGTTATATTGGTAAGTGCATTGAGCTTATGATAGACAATAAATTAACTGAAGATAGTGCAATGTATAATAAACATGAAAAATTTTTTGGCTACTTGACTGATTTTCATAAAAAAATGAATAATATGAAAGATGTTGATCAACAAGATTAACACCATTCATATGTTGATTATATATTTCTATGCACTTTTTGTCCAGTATTTTTATTTACTTCATCAGTCTCCACAATGTCACCACTGTGTATCATTGAGATCATTCGAACCTCCTGTTTATCTTCCCACTTGAGAGTTAGTACCTCACCTTTCTGCCAAAAATCAGGTTCACCTTCTTTCAATTTCAGATTATTTGATTCCTTTGAAGAACCTCTATTTCTTTGTTTTGTACCAGAAATTTGAATATTTTTCCTCAATAACTTTTCAGCTTCTGTAACACTATTATAAAATTATCTATGTAGACATGGTGCCATAAGTTTTCATTTGTATTTAACACAAACGAAATAGTCTTTTCCAAATTGTCACCTTTTTCACCATATAGCTGAAAGTTGCAGACATATCCAATATTTGCCTGAGGCACCACTCTGACTAGCATTCCATACTTCGTATTTTTATTCGGATTATAAACCTTAAAAGACAGTCTTCTATGATGAGGTATCATGGATTCATCCAAGGAAAGTTCTTGTTCAGGTTGTTCACAGTATTGAACTTATTTAAAACATAATTACAGGTCCAATTTTACATGATCTGCTTGGATTTGACTGCATTTCTTCTTTATTTGAAAAATATAAAAACCATAAAATTTGTAGGAATATATTTCATGCCATAATTTTTTTTAAAAAAGGCTTTGCAGTTGAAGGGTGTGTTGACCAATAATCATGTATTATGGTTTTCTTCACTTGTCCCATCAAAATATTTAATGCTAAAAGTCTTTTCATCTTGAACACTGTAGTATTGCTCCATGTTTTTTATTTCTTTGGACACGTATATCTGTGGTGCATCAGATCATAATACCTGTTAGTTTCAGTTGTGATCATTTCTATAAAATCACCTCCAATAAATAGTCTGACAACATCACTTCTAATTTGAGGATTATTTGGAAATACCTTGACACCTGGATTACCAATAAACACTTCTAAGTTTCTTTTTGGTCATATTTTGTCCACACAATGTCTGAGTCATTTTCACCATTACTAGATTCACTTTCATAGATTATCTCCATTATATTTCTTTGTTTACATTGCATCAGTGCAGCACTAGTTGTCTCACAATCATAATAAGTTCATTGGATTCACCTTTGCCCTTAGAGATCTCATCAGCGTATGTTTCCTAATTTTCCATAATTATGGTAAATTATTTTTAATCTTGAAGTATGAAAGACCCAAAATATCAAAATACACGTATGCAACACCAATTGCATAAAAAATAATGACCAACTTGCAATTTTTTCCAATTATGTAAAATGATAAAAACATTGCACAGTTGATATCAGATAATTATCTTAATTAACTTTCTCTTTCCTTGCCTGACAATTTATCTTCAAGCAAAATATAATAACACATACATATGATAACACTGCAGCACTCAGAAACAGAATTTGGAAAGACATGAATTCAAATCAGTGACAACCAGGAAGAGAATTTGGAATGATGTAAATTCATGTCTGGGGCAACCAGGAATAGAATTTTAAAACCCGTGAATTCATGTCGGTGGCAACCAGAAACAGAATTTGGAATGATGTGAATTCACACCAGTGGTCGTGAATGAGCTAACGTGGGGCATTTATGGAGAATGTGTGGTTAACTGTGATACACCATAGGTGATGTGCTCATAACTGGGGCATGCAGCATGAGATGTGCCCATAACTATTGTAGGTTTTACAAGATGAGTTCATAAATGAGTGCATGTTGTTTGATCTGTGCCTGTCACTGTTAAATGTTACACATGATGTGTTTTTAAACAGATGTATTTTTGTATAAGTGGTGCCTGTCACTGTTGCAGGTTGAATAAGATGTGTTCCTAACTGGGTGATATGCTAGGAGATCTGTCCCTCTCTGTGGAATGTTGAATGAGTTTATTGCAAACTGGATGCATTTTTGTATGATATGCCTGTCAGAGTTACACATTATATGAAATGTGTTTCTAACACATTCACAACGGGTAAATTTTTGACTTTTCTAATACTGAGAGTGGGTGAAAATAAAAAAATTCTGAATCTGGTTGGTGCAAACTTCTGTCATTAAGACAGAGATAAAAATTAGAAAACTTTTTTTGAACTATCAGTCTTGTAAAGTATGTTGTGTAAAATAAAAAGTTTTCCATTAAAAAGCCACAAGCGGAAAAGAGCAGAAGAAAAAAGTATTTTGAAAAAAGTATTGTATTCCAGGGTTGTGTAAATTATACCAGATGTGGTTCTGCATAATTGCTTTTTAGTTATATAATAGATGACATTATTACATTCATTTAGAAATACTCTGCATGTGCATATAATTTGAAAAACAAAATGGAAGAAATTTAATCTTCCTGTTTCATGTGATAAATTGTAAATTAATAACATTTGCATAAAGGAACTTTAGAGGATTTGCATATGAATGAAGTGCTGATACCGCTTCCATGAACTTTGCAAACTCTACAACGTTTTTGTGGATAACTTGTTTTCTCCGACTGTGTGATTCTTTCCAAATGATATGTTTTCATGTCACCTGAAAATTGTAAGAAGGATCATGGCAAGGTTTTTGACCTACTGTTGTTGAGTTACTCACTGGTACATTTCTGAAATCATTATGTACAGTATCACCAGCAATCCATTCTTCTGTCAGAGTTTGTAAGTATTATGAAAAGGTTATATTGGTGTATGGATTGAGCTTACAACAATATACAAAAAATGCATTGATGAGAGTGTAATGTACAATAAACATGAAAACTTTTATGACCATGATTGATTTTTGGAAAAAGTGAATAATGTTAAAGATATTGATCAGCAAGATCAACACCTTTCAGATGTTGATTATATTTTACTATGCACTCAGCCTTACAAACTTTTTGTCCAGTATTTAAATTCACTTTATCAGTCTTCATGATGTCACCATTGTGTATCATTGATATCATATGAAACTCCTGTTTATCCTTTCATTTGAGAGTTAGTGCCTTACCTTTCTGCTGAAAATCAGATTCACCAATTTTCAATTACTGATTATTTAGTTCCTTTGAAAAACCTCTAACTCTTCATATTGTATCTCAAATTTGAATACTTTTCTTCAATATTTTTTCAGCTACTGTAATACTATTATAATTATCCATGTAGACATGGTGCCATAAGTTTCCATTTGTATTTAACACAAGTGAGATGGTCTTTTCTAAATTGTCACCTTTTCCACAATACAGCTGAAATTACAGACATATCCAGTATTTGCCTCAGACACCACTCTGACTAGCACTCTGTACTTTGTATTTTTATTCAGATTATAAACCCTAAAACACAGTCTTCCAAGATGAGGAGGTATCATGGATTCATCCAAGGAAATTTGTTGACCAGGTTTGTACACACTGTTGAAATTTTAAAATCATAATTATTACAGTTTCAGTTTTGCATAATCTGCTTGAATTTGACTGCATTTCTGCATTATTGGGAAAAAATGCAAAAACCATAAAAATGTGTAGGAATCTATTTTGTGTCATTATGGGTGGAAAGAAAGGCATTGCAATTGATGGCTATGTTGACCAGTAGTCATGTATTGTGGTTTTCTTCACTTGTGCCATCCAAATATTAATACTAGACATGTTTTCATCTCAGACACTGTAGTATTGCTCCACTTTTTAGATTTCTGTGGACATTTATATCTGTGGTGCATCTGATCCTAATACTGTTAGTTTCAGTTGAGATCATTTCTGTAAAATCCTTTCCAGTCAACAGTATGACAACTTTACTTCACTCTGAGGAACATTTGGCAATACCTCGACACCTGCATGACCAATAAACACTTCCAAGTTCCCTTTTGGATCATATTTTGTCCACTCAACATCTGATTCATTCTCACCAGTACTAGATTCACTGTCACAGATTATCTGCTTTATATTTCTTCATTTACATTGCACCATTACATCACTATCAGTCTCAATCCTACTGGTGAGTTCACTGAATGAACCTTTGAGCTCAGAAATCTCATCAACATATATTTCTTCGTTGTCCATATTTATGAGCTCAGAAATCTCAACATATATTTCATTTTCCATATTCATGGTTAATTTTTTAAATTTTAAAATCGTAGTCAGTCAATGCAGTCAGGCATACAAATGGTCATTATGCAGGTACCCTTGTTGATGAGGTGTGCTCCGACCCCCTCGCCTGGCAGTTTCCCGCTACTGCCAATCCCTTTCTTACCATATCATGATAATTGCCCGAGGTTCAGTGATGAGTGAGTACATGTGGTACCCAGGCCTTTGTTTCTGGGAGAGATCACTCAGTGTTATAGACTCTGAGTCCATCCAGGTTACTGCGAAGTTCATGATTTTGCCTTTATGACTGCAACATTCCATCATTTATATGTACCACTTTTTTTATCAAGTCCTCTTTCAGTGGGCAGCATGGTTATTTCCATGTTTTTGCTACTGTGAATAATGCTGCGATAAAAATGTGAGTGCAGGTATCTTTTTCATAGAGTAATTTGAGCTCCTCCAGGTGTATTCCCAGAAGGGGGATTAAGGGGTCATCTATGTAAGAAACAAAACGGTGATTTGTTTTCAAACTGGCAATTTGTTACTTCACTTCCTGGTTCTTCCTCCTTTCCTGGCAGGCTTTCTCTTTGGACACACTTCCTTTGGTGAGCATTGAGACCCAGTCAGAATCCAGAGACATGTATTTTACTTTATTTGTGCAGAAACTGCTAGTGTTTTGCCTTATTGTGCAAAGGTATTGCTTAGGCAATATGCAGGAAAGTGATATAACCTCTGAAGTGCATAGCCATTGAGGAACCAGGGTAGAAACTTGCACTTTAGGGCATAAATACACAGACTGTGACTGCCTTGGTGTGCCTGCTCACCCGACAGGCACCCATTCTTGCAAGAATGAGATTAAAAGAGCTGCTTCATTTCCCCAATCTCTGAGTCTCTGTGTCATGCTTTGGTAATGAAACTGAGGAGAGTCAATTCTGTCTCCC